>NC_087200.1:193707505-193847505 GCF_015104395.2 Macrobrachium nipponense | reverse complement strand
ACTTTTTTGGTGTAACTTGCTTATATGTTCAGCGTTAGCTTTACGTACAGCTGCCTTTCATATTTATATTTTCTGCACTTTTTATTGGATGGGGGTTACGATTCTGTTCACAATAAATACATTTTGGCTGTTTCGAACAAGGACCACGTTCAGGAACTGAGCAATTACTACAAGAATACCGAGGCTAATGTGTTATCGAGGCCGTGAAGATTCCGAGAAATCCATTCAGAAACACTCAGGTTTTGTTAGCTATGAAATATACAATTTTATTAAAAATTTGTCACTTTTGCAGAATCTGGATGGAGGGCCAAATTGATAAGTTATAGCACTGGAGAGGTTTTGATAAAAATGGATTGACTTGGACCCTTTTTATTTCCAAATTTGATAGATGTCATCAACGTTAAAATGATTATAAATTTGCCTTTGGAATTTTTCTTACCTTCGATACAGAAATTGGACTAATTTCTAATATTGCTCTTTCTGTCAATTCACAAAGATCTCTATCCAATACTACTCCTTTTCCCACAACTAAATTTCATGTGTGGTCTAATCTCTTTTATTGTCGTCTTTCTAAAACTTCTTCAGATTTTATGAAATTTAAACAATTTTTTTTGACTGCACAATAAAAAAGAAACCTCAGAACACAATTTGCTCATTAATCGCTGTTTCTCGAAGTTTCCGGGCAGGAATAACGGCTAAATTACCGACCGGGGATACCGTGCAGTGAAAGAGGGAAAGCGCCCTGCTCTGGAAAAGGCGGAAAATTTACCTGGGAAAACCTGGGTCAGAATGTAAGGTTGAGCCTTTGATTTGGCATGAATAAGGACACTGCTGCTTTCATCAAACCTTGGGATGTTACCCATATCAAAACAGCCAGATGTATCTGCTAAATTTGTAATAATTGTAATTTTCCTTCCTAGCAGATACTACCAACCACATTGGAGGTTGGGAGTTCTTTCAAAAACGGCATTGTCATCCAAATTTTGCTAAACCACTAGTAAACATTGTGATGGTCTGTAACCACCCATGTTTTTAGGGGTTTTGTCAGTGCTCCCTTTGACAGTTGCTTTTCTATTTTTTATATAATAATATTGCTGTTGGCTTTGAGTGCAGCTTCATGTTTTCCAAGTTACCAATGCTTTCCATTTTCCTTCTTTTTCATCATTTCATCAAAGTTTATACTTACCTCTATTATGTTACCATAACTCCCAACCGAAAGTGTGTGTTTCGTAGTCTTGGAATGTGCTTTACATGTAATGCTTTAAATTATCTTTTGTAGTCACATTCCAAGGAATGTGCTTTACATGTAATACTTTCAAAATTATCCACGGTTTCCACAATGGCACGTTTTCAACTTGTTACGACACCCCTGAGCGGTAGTACCACTGGAGCATTCCATATCCATTGGTCAGGTTCATGTCAAAGGTCGTCATCTGTGCCAAATCATCATCATAAGTTCCAGGGGTACCAGAATCCTTAAGGTTACTATAGTAGATTCACATTAACCGTGCATGTGATGTCTAGGCCAGACCCTTCCTGATTGGCTGTTGATAAGCCAATCACAGGGCTGGAAACTCTCAGTCTCTCTGGAGAGCTCACATAGGCAGGATGTATGTTTCACCTCTCCTGAGGGATACTGGTAAATGACATATCACTCAAGAGAGGTGGCGCATACATCGTGCCTATGTGGTCTCCAGAGAGACAGAGTTTCCAGCCGTGATTGGTCATCAACAGCCAATCAGCACGTCGTCAGGGACTGGCCTAGACATTAAATGCACGGTTGTTGTGAATCTACTAGTTATAAAGGCACAGGATTAAAAAAAAAAAAATCCTGAAAATATTGAAAAGAAGTTTACTCTTTCACCAAAGGCACAAGTGAGAACACTCCCAAATGTCCATGTTCCTACCCTACCCAACAGGGGATGGCACCATTATAGTGGCGAAAGTTTAAGCCACCCTGCTTGCTAGGACAGAGTATCAGAAGAATACAATCACCCCCACCACATTATGTTTTGGGTAAACTGGAAAGAATGCAAACCCGAAGGAATCCGTGGTCAAACCCTGAAGAATAGTTCTGCCCTTAAGCGTTCAATCTGATATCTCTCAGGTTTGAACAATGTCTGGTGGTTGTTGGTCCTGCCACAGTTCTCACTATTTAGCTTCAGATATAAACCCCAGTCCTGGCTATGATATCTCTCCCTATTAGTCAGGTTCAAAAATACAAGTAGAAAATTCCACAAAAAATTATTCCAAAATAGATAAGTTTAATAATGACTTGGATTCAAACTCGAACAAATTCCAGGGGTTCAGGAGCCTCCCCTCACCTCGTCAAGGTGGTCTCACTTTGAGGAGACGCACCCGGTTATTGGCTGTCTGGCTTAATGGCTATCTGGTTTTATGGCGGTTGTCTAGCATAAGAGCGGTGATTTAAGGGCGCTGTTTCAGCTACCCATGCCATATGGCGCCATAACTTGCAGTTTCAGTTAAATGACGGTTTCGCTTATCTGCACCCTGCCAAGAACAGGACAATCCCCAATAACTCAGGACTGCCTGTATTACTTTAAAGGGAATAAATAGTCTTCAAAATAATACTCGAAAAACACCCTTTGAGAACTCAATGAGGCAAAGCAGTATACTAAGGGTTTACTAGTAATGAGGACCGGTGAACAGAAAATGCTGGTAAGTTTAGCCTAAAGGAATATCGTAACAGGAGCATTACATCAAGTGCCGACTATTGTCAGCTCCCCAAGGGTAAATAAAAGATTAGTTGATGCATCAACTCAATAATAACTAACAAAACAATATAATCCTTGAGGGTTGCTAAATATGCATTCCAGTGGGATGCACATTACTGAAATAATTAACCACTAAGCTACTGCCATTACCGGTGTTTACACCATGGCAGCAGGAACAAACTGCAATTTCTGCTTACAGTCATTCCTATTCTCCAGCTGGTAGTTGGGACAGTCACCTACACTATGATTTGAAGTACCAGCAAAAATTTTGAATTCAAGCTGCCATATAAATGGAACTTTTAGCTATGTAACTGCTTGGTAACTTATTTGAATTGAATAAATTAGTACTAATTTTACTCTATCATAAAAAAAAAGTGTCACAACAATAAAAAATAAAAATACAGGAATTAGTGAATAATACTTTTCTTGTTTAAATGTTACAGTTGCAGGAACATTGTCTTTCTCTCTAGCCTTTAAACCATTGGTCTTCCAAGAGGGAAGTTTATACATACCGCTCAAGCACCATCTTAACCTGAATGAAATTGCTTATGCATGCAATTCTGAGGTTTCCAGTTCCTAATTCAACCCATATGGGTATCTTAACTAACTGTATAGAAAATTGAATTCACCAAAAACTGTAACTGAACGACACCTGAGTATAAAGCTTCCCTCAACATAAAAGAATTTTACTTTTTTATACGATCACACCATTGACTTACTTGTCCTTTATATGGATTAATAGTTAGCTCCCCATCTGATCAGTGATTATAAAAACATTACATAATGTGATCCTTCATCACCATGAAAGGTAAAACAAACCCATAACCCATGTAGGACATAATGTGATCCTTCATCACCATGAAAGGTAAAACAAACCCATAACCCATGTAGGACAGTGTACGAGTTCAAGGCTTAAATGCTTTTGTGCATAACTAAAATGCCAGTAGGATAAAACATTGAAAAACAGGGTATAGGTAAAATAATTTTAGATCCTTCTGAAGTTTTGTCATAATTTTAATTTACGATTCCACACTCCTTGTCCATTCAGGATTTCACGTTGACAGTTTACATGAGAACACAACAAAGAAAGACATCTCGTCAAAAACAAAATGGGGGGCAGGCAGGTTACTGCTATTAAATGTTGAATCACAACTAACATTAAAATTATGGGCTGGTAACAAAAATTTTCATAAAACAATGCTACAAATGTCCATGTGAATGTTGGTGTTTCCATTAGTTGAAAACCAGTACAACTCAACATGACACGTGTAGGAATCTTTGATATTAATGTTATATCTTTCACTACTTAACAGTACACAAGACTTTGGTATTAAAGCTTCAATTAAAGGTTTAACAAAAACAAGTGCAGTGGATTCTAATTATAATGTTGCTTTTGTAGAGCTTATAAGTCATAAAAAATGTGGAATTTCCAGTTCTGGATTCTTCTTCAAGCACTGCTTCCTGCATGAAAAGCTTCCACTCATTTTTTAAACAACTTCCCCATATATGTGTGTATACGTCATTAAAAACTTGCAAACCAACCTATACTACCCTGCTATACTTCAGATATTTCATGGGTATTTTAATTCCCAGGGAGACACTTACATACACTTTGCTTTGTAAAGCAAGAAAAAAATGGAGCAAATCAAATAAACCATGAATGCAAAGGTAATGCAATACAAGCCAATTCTATGACAGAATGATCACATTAAAACACAGTCTGCTAACCAGGAGTGACAAACACGGATAAAATTCCTCAAATGAATCTCGTGTTTGTACCTCAAAATTATACTATGCTTGCCATCAAAATATAACTGGAGATAAAGTGACAGTATAAACCAAATTTTATTGTATTTTGTTACCTGTAACCTAACTATCTTATTTTTTTTACCTGTAATCTATCTACCTACGTATCTTATTTTTTGCCTGTAACCTAATCTACCTACGTACCTTATTTTTTACCTGTAACCTATCTTATAAAATTCTATTTTGTTTGCAACACCTGGCATTCGGCACTTTCTTATTTTTTTTCCTCCAACACAAAGCTCTCAATCAATTATAAGATCCTGGAAATATTTAAGCAGAGCTTCTCCTGATGCCTGACTGGCATTTCCTCTGACTCCTTGTATAACGGCTACCTCTTCTTTCAACTTTTGCAGCAGTTCAATCCTCTTTTCAAAGTTGTGACGTTTCTGCATCTTCTCCGACTCGATCATTAAGTCAATGTACTCCTTGGTTGAAAGGGGATTGGGTTTCAGGGCAATTGCTTCAAGTTTTTCGACATGTTCTTGCGCTTCTTTGATCATATCAATCAACATTTGCGCATGTTGATTAATGTCATTTTCGATAGCTTTTATGGCAGCCTCCTTGTCAATCTTACCCTTCTCTGCAAGGTTATAACGATCAAGGAGTTCTTGGACAGTACGTTGCTCCTTGACCCACGTATGCTCATACCTAAACTTCATGTTCTTGTGAACGTCCCAAAAACATTTAGCTGGGCAGATCCTGCAATTTCCATCAGTCATTGCCCAACAGTTAACTTTATTTGAATCGTCTGGAATCATACATGGAAAGTGGCAGGTAAAGTTACACTTGATGCAATTTGTCACATATTGCCTATGGTTCAAATCAATCTTTGTGATCTTGGGTACTTCAACCTCTTCCTGGTAATTAGCACTTCCCTGTATGTCATCATTAATTCTGGCTAACATGTCCCTTTCCTGATTCAGGTTGGTTAGTTTTCCAAGGCCTAAATGAATTTGATTTTGTAAACCAATTACAACAACCTGTAACCGACCTCTTTCTTCCAGTACTTCTTTAGTAAGAGTAAGGCTTGCAGGGCTCGTCTTTCCTAATTTGAGGAAAAAATTACTCATGCTTCTGTATCCCATCTCCCAGAACAACTTGCATATGTAAGCGGAGTCTTCATCATCCGAGTCAGAATCATCGCCACTTCCATTATTGGCACTGTTCTGTGCAAACAGAGCACTATTATTGAACTTATAAAAGCCAGCATAATGAACTCCTGCTTCTTTCAGAGCTTCAAGGACTGGGGGATTTTTTGCATCTGCAAAGGTTGCCATGATGTATATGTTATCTTTTATGTCCTTACCAAACATTGAAGAGAGACCATCATAAACATACCTCTGAGTCTGTGTTAATCGTGCTGCTGAGGCAGGAGTTACAAACCCTACACCATCGACCTGATCCACGCCATAGTCTTGTTTCAAAAAGGTCTCCAATTGTTTCATCATCTCTCGATCACGCTGAATGCCTCTTGTGTCACCAAATCCTGGTGTGTCAATCAAAACATAATTATAATCAAATGGCATTCCTGGTAACTGATAGAAAACATATGCGGTTATCAAATCAGTTTGGCTTTCTGCTTGAGATCTTTTTGGGGCATTTTTATCATCTATCAAGATAAATCTGAAGTCATCTCCGAAATCTACACCATAAATAAAATTTACCATGGCATTAATTAGAGTTGTTTTCCCTGTGCCAGTGGCACCGACCAACAAAATAACCTTAGTTGGGGCATTTGTTCTTTGTCCTAAAGTAAGTTTCTGCACCTTATCATCTGCACTTTTATGTTCTTCGTGCATTTCCACTTTCCGTATCTCTAACCCTTCTTCAGTGCCATAGTGTTTACTGAAGTCTTTCTTTATTCTCTTTTTCAATGAAGTCCTCTGAGGAGTCGATATTCCTTGATTCAGTGGCGTTGGGGCCATAGTTGCCAGGTCTTCTTAAGGGGTGTAGCAGTAGGAGTCTGTAACATGGAAGATATCTTCTATGAGAGTATGGCATAGCCAGTATCTTTAAGCAATCATGTTCATACATGGTACATTCGCAATTTTATTGGTATAACTTGAAATAAAAAGAATCATTTCAATTTTAAAAATTATCAACTTCAAAAAAGTTTCCTTTCTGCACCTTGGTTTACATTTAAAAGAGCAGAATGAAACTAGAAATTCAAGATTATACCTGACACAATTACTATAAAGAAGACTTTGTGAAGTGACTTTTCTGAACAGATCTGTCTATATTAATAGCCAGTTGGGCACCGGAACCACAGCTTGATACTTGGTTACTTTCTTGACAATGATGTACGTGGCATTATTATGTACATATGGTTTTCGGTAGTTTTATTCTGGACGTGGCACCATTTATGTACTTAGGGTTTTTTGTAGTTTTATTCAAGTCTCAAATATGGGGACAGGCTTACAAAAACAATTGACAATGGTTGCAAGTAATTTTTCTTATACATTAAGAGCACTTGCACTGCTGTTATACTTTAAACTCCCTTTATGCTCCTACAAAATATAACCTTGAAACTATAACTATGACTTGTCTTACCGAAGATTACTGTGGACTGACCCTTTGCTAAGTATGAACAAATGACAGGTTAACTAGTTCAGTTGACAACAACAAAAATTACCTATAAGCCTTAGAGAAAAGGACTTTACTATTATTACTTTTCATCAATTAATTAGAGAGAGATATGAATTGGTTGTTTGCAAATACCTGTGGTAAATATAAAACAACTTGGAAAAAAAAAAAATGAAGAGCTGCGAGTATTACCATACTGGCTTGTTCACAGATATTACTATGTAATTTGTCATTTCCTTGACAACTCATACCTGATCTTACTAAAAATCTGAGTGGGAAACAATTGAGCGAGGTACTGCAGGTTTTCATTGGTTAAACCAAACTGTGATGAAACAAATTAAATAGATATGGCAGCAAGGATAAAACTTCCTGTCATGTTTCACAAGTAAATACCTTGAACATCACCAAAGTCAAAATAGTGCAGCAAGGGCTTCTGAACTGAAGCACGTCAGCAATTAATAATTTTACACTTAGGGATCGACAGTGAAATCCTACAGGCAGCACTGCAAAAATTGAACCCACCAAAAATTGCTCGTCAGAGGTGTAGCAGCCGAGTGAACAGAAAATGGGGAGGCACCTACTATCATGTTGAGTGAGGGAGTTTGAAGCAGGGACCCAGGTATTGGGGGGAAGGGGGGGGGGGGGTTGGTTCTGTAATTTTGATGGCAAGTCATTGCAGGCCTTAATTCTTGTTGTACAATTGGTGATAATCTGTTATCATATTATTATCACAGTGGAACCCCACCTTTCCACGGGGATGCGTATCAGACAGCCACACACCCTTAGCTATACTCAATGAATACTTAGAACGCTTTAAAATCGGTTAAAACTGTCTACTTTGTTAGTTCAAACTTGAGAAAACTTCCTTAAAAAGTCTTATACCTATACTCTGTTTTTTTCCACCTGTCCATCCGCCTGTGATGTTTTTGTATGGTAACACTGCGTCCCAGGCTTTAAATAGTTACGCTATGTGTAAGTTTTAAGTAAATAAAAGAATATCTGGGTGTACATTTGCAACTGAAAAGTGTTTTAATAATTTACTGTATGTAAATTACACCTTTAATATTCGAAATAGGATATTATTACAATTTTTGAATATCAGATGAATGTAACTATCTAAAGCCCGGGACGCAGTGTTACCATACGAAACACCACAGGCGGATGGACAGATGGAAAAAAACAGGGTATAGTTTCTTTTATATTTTTTACCCCGTATCACAACATGTGAGAATTCAGTGATCTGTGCATAATTCTCTATGAAAAATATCATGATTATGGGCACTTCCCACAACATTGGGTATATAAGGTCCATAGAGAAATCTGCGAATAGCAGGGTTGACTGTACTACAGTCCATATCCCTAACAAAATGTGAATCACTTATATATATATATATATATATTATATATATATATCTATATATATATATATATAATTTATATATATATATATCTATATATATTTGATATATATAGTATCAAATGAGGCCTACCAGTCTACCTAGCCCTCCCTCTTCACCCATCCAACACTGTATCTCAAAGAAGGGGGGGGGGGGGACCTACCATAGATACTTTTTCCCAGCTCCGCCCCCCCTATACAAAAATCACCTTCTCAGAGTTCCTCTACCCAGCTTTTACTGGTCTACCTAGTCTACCTAGGCCCTTCACCCATACAACACCTGCATTCGGGGGGGGGGGGGGGTGTTGCCATAGATACTGTTGTTTCCCAGCTCCACCCACCTTCCAAGCCAATCACCTTCTGGCCCTCTTATCTGTGGCACCATGCCATCTGACCAACTGCCACTAAAAAATCCGTGCAAAATTTACTTCTTAGAGCAGTGGTTCTTAACCTTTTTCAGTTTATGATAAACCCCCTTTGCGCCCCCCCACCCCCCCCCCCCAAAAAGGTGATGTGATGTGTATTCATAACAAAACCTCATTTCTTTTCATCTTCATTCATATAGCTTACATTTCTTCATGATGAAAATCCAGAGTACATATTAATAAAAATGAAATTACATTACCTCAGAACACTTCTGAAGCAGTTTTATTTTCAGCAAAATATAATGTATACAATAATATATTTTGCAAGCAGTATTCATAGGCATCCTCGCACCCCCTTAGGAACTGGCCTCGTAACCCCTAGGGGTGCGAGCACCCCTGGTTAAGAACCACTGTCTTAGAGGCCTCGATCATCCACAACCACCCTTCCTGGTCTTTCTAAGCATCATCAGTTACCAATATTTCCTTGAGGTTGTGCAACATTACCAATCATCAGTGGGTGGTTTTTTGAAGTTTGAAGTGTCTTAAAAATCTTTTTAATCTTATATCTTCGGGGGCTTTGACCCCTGGTCGGGGTGTTGGATAATATTAATCCGATCCGGATGAATGAGGGATCAGTTTATATAATAGTAAATGACAAACCTTGCCCACCCAAGATTTATTAGTGATGAGCTGGCAGAAATTGTGAACAAGACTAGGGTCTGGTCAATGGAAGCTGGTATGCATGAAAGTGTGACTGAGCAAGTGATAAGTGTAGAATCTGAGGAATTACAAGACTGATAAAGACCAGGAATACATTCCTCATCCTAATCAGGAGGGGAAAGCAGTGAAGCCAACAAAAAGAAAAAGAAAGTGTCAAAGACTGGTAACCTCCAAGTAAACCATGATGGCCCCATCACTACCATGCTGCTAATGCCACCTCTACCTCAAGCTGATGGTCCTGTCACATGTCGGGGTTCTAACCCCTTTACCCTTACTACGCATGCTGCGCTATTCTCCTGTTCCTGCTGGTGGGAGAGACAAAGCTTCCTACACCCCAAAATCCAAACAAGGAGACCTTACCTTACCTTACAGACCTTACAGTTCGTTCGGGTTGCCCCAGGTCCCTCAGTGTGAGGCACCTCTAATGTCTACCAGAGAGTTGCTAGTACATCTTCCGGTATATTTTGCATCTTCCAATCTTGGATGGTCTGGGATGCAGTTTAGATATTTGTCGAGCTTATTCTTAAACACATCTACGCTCACTCCTGATATATTCCTCAGATGAGCTGGCAACGCATTGAATAGACGCTGCATTATCGATGCTGGTGCGTAGTGGATTAATGTCCTGTGTGCTTTCCTTATTTTTCCTGGTATTGTTTTGGGCACTATTAATCTACCTCTGCTTGCTCTTTCTGATATTTTTAGTTCCATGATATTTTCTGTTATTCCTTCTATCTGTTTCCATGCCTGAATTATCATGTAGCGTTCTCTTCTCCTTTCTAGACTATATAATTTTAAGGATTGTAGTCTTTCCCAGTAGTCAAGGTCCTTAACTTCTTCTATTCTAGCTGTAAAGGACCTTTGTACACTCTCTATTTGTGCAATATCCTTTTGATAGTGTGGGTACCATATCATATTGCAATATTCAAGTGGACTACGAACATATGTTTTATAAAGCATAATCATGTGTTCAGCTTTTCTTGTTTCGAAGTGCCATAACATTCCCATTTTTTTTGCTTTACATTTGCCAAAAGAATTGCTATTTGATCATTGCATAACATGTTGCTATTCATCATCACACCAAGGTCTTTAACTGCTTCCTTATTTGTGATTGTCTCATTATTAGGTCCCCTATATGCATATAGCTTTCCTTCTCTGTCTCCATAATTTATTGATTCAAATTTATCAGAGTTAAATACCATCCTATTTTCCTCTGCCCAACCAATCATATACTTTGTTAAGGTCTCTTTGTAGAGCGTTCCTATCTTCATCACAAGTAATTTCTCTACTTATTCTTGTGTCATCCAAGCGAAACTACTCACTATCGAATCCTTAACATTACTGTCTCATGTCTTCAATTTCAAATTAACAAACAAAGTATTAGGCAGCTAACACTGTCTGGGCACAAAATTGCAGTAAATATTCGTAAAATGCCAGTACCTTGTGGCACACCGGATATTACCTTGGTTTCAAGGTAATTTTTACACAACAGAAAACTATCTGTTTTCTGTTGTGTAAAAATTCTTTTAACCATCTTCCTACTTTATCTACGATATTGTGTTTTCTAATTTTCTTTGCTAATATATTATGGTCTACTTTGTCAAAAGCTTTTGCAAAAGTCTAGATAAACCACATCTGTTTCATTTCCGCTTTTCATATTTTTGAATATGTTCTCACGGTGGACTAACAGTTGGGTTTGTGTACTTTTTCCGGGTACGAAACCGTGTTGTCCTCTATATTAAACAAATTATTTTATACTAAATGTTTCATAATATTTTTCTTCATTACCCTTTCATACACTTTCATAATATGTGATGTTAGACTCACAGGCCTATAATTACTTGCCTCTAGTCTTGATCCACTTTTGAAAGTAGGGGTGATATATGCTAATTTGTGCTCATCATAAATCTTGCCTGTATCTACACTTTGTCTTAATAATATTGCAAGTGGCTTTGCGATAGAATGAACTACTCTCTTTAACAAAATAGCAGGGACTCCATCAGGCCCTGCAGCAGCTCCATTTTTAATTTCATTAATTGCCTGCACAATATCAGCTTCATTAATTTCTATGTCAGCTAATTATTCACTATTTTCGTCCCTCACTTCTATATCATTACCTTCATTATCTATTCTAGGGGTGAATTCTCTCTTATATCGTTCTGCCAGTATGTTGCAAATTTCCTTTTTTTTCATTCGTTAATCTCCCTTCAATTCCTCAAGAGGGCCTATTTCTATTCTTCTTTTATTCATCTTCTTCGCATATGTTGAGTATAATAGTTTGGGGTTTTGCTTGATATTTAATAGGGTTTTTTTCTTCCAAGTCTCGTGTTTTTCATTTTCTTTTGATTGTATAATCTTTGTTCTGCATTTTTTATCTTACTTTTTAGTTCTATAACTTTTCAATGCATTTTTTATTTTGCAAGACTTTTGCAAGACCTTTTTTCCACTTTCTGATTTTCTGGAACAAGATCCTTCTGTCTCTTGGTATGCATGAATGATGTTTACTTTTCTTCTGCGGTATATATTTAACCACTATTTTCTCTATTTTATATAATATCTCCGTATTTACCCTTATGTCATTGCTTACGAAAATGTTATCCCAATCTTTGTTTAATTCTTCATTTATTTCTGACCATTTTATATTTTTACTGTAGAAGTTGTATTTTCCATATCCTTTCCACTCTTTCATTTCTTGCTTATCTCTGTTTTCACTTGCTTTGGAATGAACTGTTAATAACTATTATTTCTTTAACATAATTCATCTCGTTCACAAATACTAGGTCTAAAGTATTTTCCTTTCTTGTTGGCAGGTGATTTATTTGTTGAATGTTGTATTCTAGTAGCATATCTAATAGCTTTTCGAATTGCCTCTTATCTTCTGCACTACTATTACTATCTTTTTTATATGTATAAGTACACAATCTCCTATTCGTTCTTTCCATTCTACGAAAGGGAAAGTTTGAAGTCACCCAGATGGGGAGAATTAGTCCTCAGGTCTTGTGATTTCTACATATATCATCCAATTTTTCAATTATTAAGTCAAACTCTTTTAGTATTAGGAGAAGTCAAACTCTTTAGTATTAGGAGGTCTATATATTACTATGTTCATTAATTTTTCAAGATTCAAATTCTACCGCTATTAGTTCACATTCTGAGTTACTATATTTCTAATATATTTTTCCTTGTTTTTTGTCTTTCCCATATATTGCGGTTCCCCCTTGACTCCTATTTTTTCTATCTGATCTACAAGTTTGGAACCCTTTTATTTGATCATCATTCCCAGAAGAAGACTGCAACTCATTTCCCCACTGAAGCAAGAGAAATCAAGGCACTGCTAGGGGTGCTCATCATCTTGCGCTATCAGTGGAATGAACAACTCTCCACCAATAAGATGTGGTGTCTAGAATCTGGGTGTTCCCTATATCATGGCAGCAATAACACAAAGGGTTCAGTTTAAATTTCTCCCCCTATGAAAACCTACTGCGGATGAGCAGTTACCAAGCTTTAAGAGAGGTTGGTGGCCCTTCAGGATGTACATCCCCACCAAGCTAGATTAAATACCAGATCAACCTTGTGTAGATCATCAATGGCAGCTTGATCGAGTACATGCTGGGAGCAATCCCATACTTTGTAAAACAAAAGGACAGAAACTAGAGGTGGGTTACAGCTAAGACACCATCTTCCCAAAAAAAAAAAAAAAAAAAAAAAAAGGAAAAAAAAAAAAAAAAAAACAAAACTAAATAAACCCTGCAACAGAATGACAGACAATTGGTTTACATCTGTTCCCCTGGTTGCTGACCTCCTAAACAATAATAGCCTGGGCCCTTGTTGGACAGTAAGGACATATAAAGGATATCAACAGATGTGTGACTGGGAGTGCAGGCAACTTGGGTCAATAGCTTTCCTCATTCGTCTATACCAGGGAAATTACCTTGGTATTTTATCTGAAACCCCAAAAACTCAGAAGAAAATAGGGTTGGTACTGTCATCTCACTATACCCACTCCAAAGTAGAGCAAAATTAATATTGAAAATGATTAGGGGAGGCAGCACACCAATAACATGTTGCAGCTGGGGAGGGCTCACAGCCTCGACACCTTGATAACCATTGTCCGTGACATGCCATCACTGTGAATTGCTGCCAAGACAAATGGTACTCCTTTGGTGTGGCGTGCTGAATACCCTGGCCAGTTAGACAGGAAGAAGCAACAAGCCATCACAAGGGTCAGCACCAGTACAACAAGCCATCACAAGCACAGCACCAGTGCAACAAGCACTAATTTGCCCTTGACACCCATATCATGTCAGTGGGGTCTGTATGTATAGTAATACCTCAAATTTCCCTGCAGTTAGGTTCCAGTACCTGTCATGGACAGAGCCAATTCACTGTAGTTTGGTACAAGTCACTAAAATTGCTAAAATGATACGCTACACCTTATTTAACTTTACTTCATGCTTGTTTCAGCTTTTAATTGGTATACGTAGTGTCATTCTTTTTGTTTCAGCTTTCATTTAGCAAGTGTTATTCTTTAGTAATTAAAGTTGGTGCAGGAAGCATAATTTCCTTGAAATTTTAACACAATAGACTAACCTTTGATCCCTCCATCGCTTTACCCAATCTTCCTAACTTCTTTTTCCTCCATCTCTTTACCCAATCTTCTAATTTAATAAGTTGAAGTAAAAGAGAATGATAAAAAATATAATTAGTAATGCTATATTCATTAAGTAAACACATACAGCCATAAACGACCAAACAAGAAACAACTATTTTGCCATTTCACCATTGTACAATAGTAACCAATTACTACTGTACAGCCAGTCTTCAGTTATTTGTGGGGGGTTCCGTTCCGGGGGTGTTCCGATAAAACAAAAACCAGCATTAACCAAAAATGCAAATTTATGGGGCCATAATGCCAATAACCGGAACTCGACCCGTTATGGCATATACATTGCTGATTTTATGGTGCTAGGTGCTGGACATGTGCCATAAAACCGGATCGCCGATAACAGTCCGCCAACAATGGGACTGCATGTAGTTAAGTTTCAAATGATGTAACGTAGAATAGAACAGATATATTTTTATACCATACCCTTATTCGCTTCAAGAGAAAAGAGTAACCCTTAATGAATGGGCATCAGTTCAACGTATATTTCTAGTGCATAGTAATACACTATGGTTACAACTGATAGGGAAGTTGCTGTATAAAAAAATGCTACTGGTCATAAAACCATGGTAAGTTGTGGATAAACACAGGTAAGCTACATGTCTACTGAACTTTATCCCTTTGGAGCCAGGGAGCCAGGGTAATATATCAACATGAAGCACCACATGCCGCAAAAATTTGAGGTCGGCCCAATTTATTCTAAAAAGTGAAAAGATATGCAAAAAAAAAAATGCATGCAATTGCACATTAGGAAAGAAAGATTTTTAAAAAATTTTCCATACCTTCCACGAGAAGTTGAAAAAGACTATCTACAACCCGTTGTGGGGCCTCCTTCACAAGACAATCGTTGAATTATAATTACAGCTCACACTATTTAAAACAGATAAGAAATAAATTCACTAACAACTCCTTAGCAAAATTTGTTTAAATATATTTACGTAAATTTACCGAGAAGGAAGACTCGGTAACTTTTTTTAAATTCATGTTTTTTTTCCTATTTCTTTGCAAAACTACATTTACAAATACTTACAAATACTATCATACAAATACTACCATACTATCGTAAAGGACAAAAACAGAACCCAACAGCAACAGCTTGGTATATTTATGGAGAGAAAACAAAAAGTGAGAAATGCAGTATATCATACTTCCTTCAAGTCAGAAGCAGAAATGAAGTCCTGAGACATCCACAATCGTGATTTTAGCCAAAGTCACCATTAGTGAATTGATAAGACTATAAAATTATTGCCACCTCTTTCCTGCTGATTCTTTTGAAATAGTGCCTAAGATCGTTTATCCACAGGATCAATCCATTGAACAACAACCCCTCCCCCGCACAAACGCAGTTATTAATACTCCCGCAGAGCAATCTGTCCATTAAGGGTTGAGAAAGGAGATACATTTTTTACTACTCCCGAGGAGCAATCTGTCAATAAAGTGTTAAAAGAGGAGTTATATTTTTTTTCAAGTGTACTTATCCAGTATATTTGATTACAAAAATATTAAGAAACAAAGAAGATAACTGCCTTTGGCATACACTTTTCAGTTCAAAGTGTGATGGTTATTGTTTATAAGCAAACTGTTTACAGTTATGTAATATGTGGTAGTGACAAAGGGTAGGGAGTTGCCCTTAACATTTTTAGATTGTTTTATACACAATCAACACCATTTTGCCATTGTGTGAGGAGCATTTGGCGCTATTAATAGACATACTAATTGAAGGATTACTTAATAGTACCTGGGGTGGAACTCTGTACAAGAGTGTATAAACAAAGTACAAAAATAAATGTGTAAACAAAAAAATTGTGTAAACAAAGTACAAAAATAAACTTGTGTCTATAAGTTGCATCCTCAACATGTCTTCACATGCATTACAGACATACTTCAGGCTTTATGATACTTGAGAACACACAAGCATACTTCAGGCTTTCGGAAAATTGAGAATATGCACACATACTTCAGGCTTTCTGAAAATTAACAATACACAGGCATACTTCAGGGTTTTTGAAACTTGGGAAGCAAAAGGAGAGAAACGAAGGGTTCCAAGCAATTTTTTTCCCTTAATATTGATGGATGTGAAGAAGTTTCAAGAAGCAAGTAGGAAACTATAACCGACATGCTTATCTAACAATTATGATTCAAACCCTATTTGACAAGGTTTAATAACTGGCTCACCAATCCAGTTACAATAATCTTCTGATCCAAGCCCAAGAAACATTTATTGGATACATAATGTTTTAGAGTAAAGCAACAATACAGAGAGAACTTGTGATAAAAGCTAGTATCATTGGGGGTTATCAAACCCTGTGATAGAAGCTAGTATCATTAGGGGTACCAAACCCCGGCATAATGTTACAGATAAGATAATTCTTCAAGATGTGGAAGTTGTCTTTCCATGATGTTTATGCATGGATATTGTGGGATAGATAGATTTCATAGTCGTGTAAATGTGGCATGCAAGAAGGGCACAACTGTATGTTGATTCATTCCCTGAAATAGCAGCCAAGCAACTGCACACCACCAGCAGCAACAGTGCCACCTCTGGCACTCATGTGATGCGACACTGTGTTACATACAGAAACAGGATCACAAAGGTGGATACATACACAGCCACAAACCCTTGGGGGTCACTATCTAGGAAAGATTGTGACTTTACGTGATTTTTTCTTTCTGTGACTTTTTTACATTCGTTGAAGCAACCTCAAACAAGTAAACATGTTAGGTCATCACAGTTCAACTTGAAGTCTTTCTACATGCCTGCTTATCGAGCTAATGGAATACATAATATAATTAGCTTTACATTTTATTCATTTAGCCCAATAAATTAGCATGTAGGGTTACTGTTCGTCAACATGAACAATTTTCCTTATTGCTACTAGCACTACAATGTACATAGTATCAAGAGACCAGGTTTCACACTGGACTAAGAGTTGCATCATTGTTTACATAAAAGTAAGCAACACAGCAATGCAATGGTGCCAGGCAGGGAACATCACACACTGGTTTGGCAATCATCGGCTCTTCACACACTGGTTTGGCAATCATCGGCTCTTCAATCTCTCCTATATCAAGCCTATATCAAGTGTTTATCTACACTAGTTCAGTAATTAACAGATATACTCCCATCAATGGCTTAAACAGAGTAAGCAAAGAAACCTCATAACTGTTTTTCATGTTTGCTGTTTTCTGTAGAAGAAAATCTAGGGAATCACAGTTATATTGACTAGGAGAGAAGGCTTTATGCCATTTGTGCAGCTTTGGAAAACCTTTTCCTCACACAGCTTCCAGAACATGAAAAACTGTAAATCACAAAATATGTTATTGGTAATTCAATTCAATTAGCATCAAACAAGTTAATACGGGGGAACACTGTACAAAATACTACAGAATATTTAAGCAAGTATTCTGCGGAGCGACCAATGTTTTAGTTTGGAAATCGGCTGACGGCGAATATGTTTGTTTTGCCATATCTAGCGCAATTCTGAGTGAATTTTCTTGTTTCTAGTTAGCATAAGCGAATATCCAGATACCTGACTTATATAATGCAAGGTTATTTTTCCTTATACGTGTTTTTAGGTGGAAATAGGACGATGTCTAGTTGTGATTAATCTTTTTTTTTTTAACGGATTACGTTGGCGGCATGTACATTGAGTAAACAAAATTACGCAATTCTGTTAGCAATTTTCCTTTATATCATCGTAATACGAACATCACGTTATTTATCTTATATCGGTGTGAAACCCACAGTAAATTGTGTTCTTTCAACCAAACCAACAGTAAAATGTGTTCTTTCAAGCACAGAGTTTTGATGAAAATGATTTTATCTCATTTTATCTACAGTTGTGTTTGATGGCATAGGTTTACTGGAGATTTATCCTTGTTGCCAATGCACGATAACGGTCATTACCAACTAGAACAGTTTTCTCAGCTTCAGCTTTAACTAGGTATGATTGAAATACAAGCCAAACTATTAAAAAAAAAAAAAAAAAAAAAAATACAAAAGTTTCTCTCTCGGTTGTTCATGGCTGCCACGCTTACGCAACGAGTATAATGTTAACACCATACTTTGATCATTCTCTTTTCCTGTTTTAGAACTTATGTGATAAGAACATGGGATAAAGTTAGGCTATTGTAATTTGGTCTCATAAAATCGGATTATCACTATACGAATTATCGTATATTGAACATTACAGCTACCTGTACTGTATACCTTATTATATCTTTACATATTCTGGACACCCAAAGGATTACAGGTAGGCTTTTTATCACTTTCCAGTATTTATAATACTATAATGTACTGTACAGTGCTTTCCATAGTACTATATTGCATAAATATAATATTACTTATTTCTCTGCTGCTAAACGAGGCCCACCAGTAAATCAAATATTTAATAATCAATTACTCAAAGAGATATTACTAGATTTCTAGGAAATTCAAAGTAATCAAAATCAGTAACCGATTGCATGATGCATAAGTGACTTCAAGTGGCCTGACCTGCAGTCAGCCAAGTGAGCTGGAGGCCGAGTTGATGTGGGAAACGTTCATGTTTGTGCGACACCAGGAAAATACCTTTGTACACCAAAACTCATGCAAACAAGCCTTCTCTGTAACATTCAAAAGTACAAGCAGTGCCTGCCTTACAATGGGTTCGGCTTACAACATTCCGAGGTTACAACACTTTTCAATTAAATTTATCAGAAATTATTTTCCAGGTTTATGGCATGTGGCAGGGTTATGACGCTTACAACACCAATCTAGCAGAAGAAATAAGAATCCAAACTTGGAAAATAATCAAAATTTGATGGTTTTTTATGAAAAGTACAATAAAAATGCAGTTTACATAGTTGTTTATGCACCCAAGGCATTAAAAGTAAGGTTTTCTTAGGATTTTTGATGATGTTCCGGCTTACAATGATATTCGGCTTACATCGCGTCTTGAGAACGGAACCCCAGTCATAACCTGGGGACTACCTGTACTGCCAAAGCGAGAACTAGTCGTCGATACACTGACGAGAACCCTAAAGCCAACAGCAGAACCAATACCATCAGTCTCTACCATGTTTCAATACAGACGCCTTTTCAGCTCTCAGCAAAAGAAAGTAAGAAAGTGAAGAGCGTCTAAGGCGCTATGAACAAAAGAAAATATTTTGGCCCAATTGCAGACGTCTGACCTAAAGAAATATATCAACATTCACAAATGACTTCCAGGTATTAATTATAACCAGATGCAAGGGTGTAGGAGGGGCCCCAAGGTTTGAGTTAGGGCGGGGGAGGGGAGGGGTGGAACCAGTATACTATCTCCTTCCCTGTCAAAAAATTAAAATTATGGTCAAATATCATGCTCCTACGAAGATGGAGCAAAGAAAATTGAATTATTACCCCTCAACATCAGTGTCCTGAAGTTTCTTTGAACCTCTAAATCTTCTATATAAGTTTGAAGGACCATTAGGTATATTATATATTATAAGTATTTTAAAATATCTATTTATTATTCATTCAACTATCAATGAGATCCTACCTCCCTTGTATAATTTTTTTTTTCTTTTACAGGAAAGGCAGAAAAGTTCCAAGGGATTTAAGGTGTAAAAGAAAATTGTGCTAGTTATTTGACATATGTATACATAAAATATATTTATATTGAAAATCAATAATGCACAGGTATTCACAAATTCTATGTGCTAGGGTAGGTGTGTCCACTCCACCTAATATTTCATAGAATCCATATATATAACATATAATTGCTTCCCGATGCCTAATGTTAACCCGCCCATATTATTTAGTTTACCTGACCTTGTAAGGCAGCCTTACAGTGGCCTTAAGAGAGCTCAAAATTTTCTAGGACTCACAGCAACAACAAACCAACCCCCCCCCCCCCCCCCCCTCTGGAACATGCTACGGCCCTGACCAGATAGATTACTTGCATGTAGCAAAAGGTCGGCAAGCAAATCAAATGCATAGGTTTTGGCCTAAAGGAAAAAATTTGGGCTAATTGAATGGCAATATATTCAAGAACTATTTTTAAGGCAGGCAATTATTAATGGCGACTAGCAGATAGGCTCATCCCAGTCCAAGTAAGTATTTTTGGCCTAAAAGGATGGTGGTTAGTGCGTGTGACTACACTAAGGAATAGAAGTGGTACCCACGCCATTTGAATTTAGGCTACCATACAGTAAATCTCCACAAAAGGCGATAAGAGTGACATCGAGACGCACTTGTCCAGACATGCTATGGTAGACTCATTTCAAGAGAAGAGCTGGCTATGAAAGGTGAACACAGGACCAGATGCCATTATTTGTGAAAAGCGCCAGCATGACTGGTTGCCCAAAATGGAGAGATGAGATAAGGGAGGCATAAGGAGGGAAATTAATTGTACACGATGTTGTGGAATACAAAACGTGCTACAAATTTGACTTTTATTCCAACACTGCTACAAACCCACATCATCATGTGATAGGGAGACTCTCAACAGGAGGAAGGAAATTCATTGTACATAACTGGGTTTGGTTTGTCCGTTAAAAAAAAAAAATTATTGTAGAATTTCATATATTCCAACATGTCTCATAACAGGAGGGAGGAAGATCTCTCCTCAAAGATATTACTAAAAAAGGAAATAACCCTTCTAAGGATAATTGCTCTATAGTGGCGTGATTGAATGAAGCTTTTTATCCTAATGGAGCCACATGGCCCTCCTCCCCCAAGGGGACTACACTTGCTGGACCCTGGTGTAGCAATGGAATGCAACCACTGGACCTAAGAAGTTGTCCAGGGATTTATGGGTGGCACTTTTCAAATAAAAGGAAGTGAAGGTGGTTTGTCTGTTCTAAAGCCCAGCTCAGAGGATTTGGCCAACAGCATAATTCTTCTTCAATGCAACCGAAGGGCCAATACTTCTGATGTCATGATCAGCTGTGTGCACTGGGGTTGTAGAATCCTTCTGATCCAAGGAGTAAGTTCTTCTAATAACTTCCCTTAGCAAGACAAAGATGGTGTTCCTTGAAATCTTTCTTTGCATGATCCGTGCTAACAAATTCCGCTGTATCCTTGAAATCTTTCTTAGCATGACTGGTTCTGACAAAGTCTACTTTGTGTAGGTCTAAGGATGGCAGTACATTTAGTCCTTACAGAACATACCAGACAAAGCAGCAGCTATTGATGAAAATAATCTACAAATTCCTTAAGAGCGGGAATCGATAAGCTATCAAATCTAGCATCATGTTGTAGAATTCCATGTTTTTGCTATGATGTCTAACAGAAAACTGAACCCACTTCTTTTCATCCATGGATGTGCGTAACATTGTAGGGAAGTGTATGTTCATTTTTTTTTTTTGCTGAAGCTAGGGTAAAAAAAGACCACTTTTCAAAGTAAGCTCCTATCTAAGCCAGTTCTGGGCTTGTAAGTTTTAGTTAAAGAGGTTAACATCTTTGTAATATTTTATATCAAAATCAGGTTTCAAACTTTGTGGAGGTCAAACTCTCTCAAAATTCGTTTTAAGTCTATATCTCGTTTTAAATACTACTTTAGGTAGAGCAGACCAATAACCTTTCACAGATGAGACGGATAAGTTTTTCTCATTTCTCAGAAGAGTAGGAATTCTGTTAAGTTCTTTACAATGGTCTTGAGGGGAAGCAAATTACACTTACTGCAACAACCCGGGACAACTGATGCTGGCAATGATAGTTGCAACTTTTCTTGAGTATGTATCCCTCTTTCTGAGATGACATATTTAAAGTAATTTGTATTTTTCTAAACATTCAAACCTGAGGTCTTGACATAGGAATTACCCTTCAGCACAAGCTGGAGAAGGTAATTCTACAGAAGAACGTTGTTTGGCAGCTGTTCTACCAGTGGGAGAAGTGATGGATACCCTCAACCCCAATCTTTGCTGAGTCACGTAACCATTTGCCTTACAATAGCCCTGCTAAACAAATGAGGGGTGGCTAACAGTGGGCTTGAGTCAAGACCTCAGGTTTGTATAATGGGAACTGGTAACACGGCTCTTACCAGAGGAGCAAAAAGTGTGCTCAAATGTCAGACTTCTGAGCTTTTCAAAGAAGTAATGAGTTTGAAAGCAGCGTTACTCCAAATCGGCTATGAAGAGCACTGTGTTTGAGACAATAAACCTAGACTAAGTAATAGTTTAGTTTTGTTGTCAGACCCTCTCTTTCCCTTGGCTAGAGAGAAGGCGAGATTTGCTCAAGATCGTAACGATAAAAAAAATATGAAGCCTGATCACCCACCCACCTGCATCTGTGACGGTCTAGATTTTGACAGTCTACATACCTATCCTCGCCACAGGACCCAAGGAAAGTGTCCAGGAGGGCAAAATGCCCCTTAGGGAAGGGTCGGCGCAGGGGGGGGGGGGGGTGTGAATGCCCTTACTTTGTGAGCTTTGGACCAGAACATAATAAAAATCCTCATTTAACATTGCATTTGTCCATTTGATGGTTTCACGGAGCCACAGAGATACTGTATTCTAGGACACCAGTGTCTTGAATCTGCCAGTGCTAACATAAGTTATCAACACTTGGGCTCGAGTTGCAGTCCTTTTAAGATGGTGGTACAACACACTTAACTGGCCAGGGAATACCAGATTCAGTCTTTCAAAGCATTCTGGGCTAAATTCAGGCAAAATCAGATACAAATCCCCCAAGTATTCAACAATTTTAGTGCATGATGTTCGCCTACTCTCTTCACCTATGACTGGCCAAGCAGATACAGTACTGGGGTCAAACCCATCTGACGACCAAGAGTCACACATTAGTCCTTTAGGTGTAGGACCAAGGCCAGGGAAGTTTTAGTGTTAAAAATTTGAGATTAGGATAAATCATATTTTTCCTAACTTTACATACCCAAGTTTCTTTACACAAGGAATTGCTGGAGGTATAGCCTGGACATGGCCGCTGGAGTCTTCAAAACAAGGCGGTTTGTTTGTTTGTGGCAGCTGGAGTCTTCAAAACAAGGCGGTTTGTTTGTATGGTGTTTTTATGTTGCATGGAACCAATGGTTATACAGCAACAGGACCAACGGCTTTACGTGAGTTGTGAACCACGTTGAGAGTGAACTTTTATCACCAGAAATATACATCTCTAACCCCTCAGTGGAAAGCCAGAGATTCGAACTCATGGACACTGAGGTAAAAACTCCAATTTGCTTTCAGCCCAGGTAACAGATTTAGACTGTTTTCCCCTAAGGCCAAAGCGGAGGTACTTACTGGATGACCAATGGATAGATATGAAATACATATCCCTTACCTTTAGTTCCACCGTAAGCATTACACAAGTCTCTCTCTCTCTCAAGCCAACATGTTCAGTTGCTTTATCTTGAACCAAGTCTAGGGAACGAACTGGCTCAGGAGAAAGGTCATGACCAGTCTCAATCTACCAGAAGTCTAAAGTCTCAGTTGTAGAACCCTGGAGAAGAGTCTGCACTCCTAAGGGTAGTAGATATCCCTCCTCCCAATGGACAGTGGACATTTCATATTATTGGTCCAATGGCTCACAATAGGCACAACCCCCTTCCAGTGGCAGCAGCTGGAGGGGAACGCCAACCCTAGCATCTACCATCTTACCATTAAACCCCTTTCCCAAAGGCAAGGGTGGCTGAAAGGGGTGTGCCTTTAATCCTTTTGGAGGGAAAGGTGAAGAGCACTGGGTTGCTCCTCGAACTCCCTTGGATGCGAGGGACTTCTGAACAAGCCAGGCCTTATTATCATCATCCCAATGCGCCAGGCCTTATTAACATCATCCCAATGCTAAGTCCACTGTTTGTCTACCTGTTCTATAGATAAGAGGGGCAGAAGCCAGTGAAGGTCCATTCCGTAAGGCCAGTGCAGACTCTGAGCCAAGTGATCTTGTTACCCAAGAGGACAGGGTCACACCTCTAGTACCAGGTTTGCCTATAGGTTAGCTGCAGTCTAGTGGGCAAGGAAAGTGATAGCCTTTATCTATTCCCAGGCTGGCACAGTCTCCCAAAAGCTTAGCCTTAATCTAGTGCCAGATTGGCACAGTCACCCAAAAGCAGTCTTCCCTTGGGACAATGGTCTCTGAAGTCAGTATGACCTTAGTTTCTGAAGGAGACCGAGTAGAGAGTTGCAGCGACAGTGGACAGAGGCTAACCAGGTCCAGTAGCAGTGCCTCTGGTGAAGCAGAGGGGCGAAGCAGCTTATCTGAGCAATTGGACATATGTGAATTTTCCTGTCTTGGGACAAGATTATTTACCTAATCCAACTCTCCATCTCAAGGCTGACCAAGGAAGTTCTGTCGAAGTCCTGAATTCCCTCTTGGGTCCACAAAAAGGATTAAAGGTGAGAGGGGTGGTCTCCTGAAGAGGAGGCTGCTTTGCTGAAATTATTATGCAGATGTGTCGCGCCCAGCAAAGGTCCTCTGTATCTCAGGAGGTTGGTTTCTTGAAAGGAACTTTGATACAGCCAGCAGTGCTATGCCAAACCCAAAAGGTGGCGGATCGGCACTGTTTGGGTGGTGCAATGGCATATGGTGTTGCATGCCCTTTGTTATGGCAGGAGACACGTTTGTGGGGCTGTAGGTCCACACCAGGCACGGCGGAGCGTAGTAGCCAGGATGGGTTATGGTTGCCATGGTGGTGGTGACAACAGTAGGTAACAGGTGATGCCATGATGGTGGTGACAACAGTAGGTAACAGGTGATGCCACGGTGGTGGTGACAACAGTGGGTAACAGGTGAGCAAGCAGTGCTTCTACTGAAGACGGTCCCACAAGCCCAAGGGGAAGACCATGGTTGGCATAAACTAGCCATCTTACCTAAAGAAGACAACCACAACAGCGCAGTTGTAGGCATTGTCCAGTGACAAAACTCTGGGATAACAGGTGTGAGATGTTAAGGAGTACAATTCCAACTGTTAGGTTAGTAAAACCAAAGTGACAAGGAGTACAATTCCAACTGTTAGGTTAGTAAAAACAAAGTGACACAGTATCCCTAACAGCTGAGAGAGAGAGAGAGAGAGAGAGAGAGAGAGAGAGAGAGAGAGAGAGAGAGAGAGAGAGAGAGAGAGAGAGAGCGCACCCTCAAACATCAAAACCATATGCCGGGGGGGGCCCTTCATCCAAAAAGCTGCAGAAATGAGGCGTAGATGGGGGAATAATGGGAGCGAAAAACAAAGGAAAATCCTTCGAGAAGAAAAACAAGAGGATTACCAGGAGATAAAAACAACGGGAAACGCTTCAAAGTTTCCCTATACATATGTCAAATAAGTACATGCATATAATGTCAAATAAGTACAATGTAATGTCGTTATATCAAGGGGGCAAACAACCAACAATAAGTACGTAGATGCACCCTGTCGCTGACCCTCATCACCATACAGAGGAAAACCAGCTGGCAAGGCCATCACAAAAAGTGGGCTTGTATATCAATTATTAACACAAGAGAAATATTCTGCTGGGAATGTGGTGATAAATGACCAACAAGCGTGCGTTCACAACACAGTCTTCCTTAGAAGCCCATTGCAAGTAAATTGGAGTGTTTGCATTGGAGCAGGAGGGCCTGCCCACCTACGGGGCAGTACTTGCTGCCTAACTCCCTTTTAAAACGGGGCAGTACTTGCTGCCTAACTCCCTTTTTAAAGATTTTAACACCTGTATCCAGCTGCTACACAGCAAGTATATCCTACAGTATAAGAGTGGGGGTTTTGTATATCATGTAAGAACAGATTAGTGTATAATACCATGTATGTGTATGTATGCATAAATACATGAACATTTGGTATTTAGAATGGTAACTTCACCTTATGTAACAGTCTGAAATCTGTTGCAATACTCTGGGGTTTGGCTTCCATGCAAACAAAACTTTGATGCTTTGCATGATGATTTGGTCAGCATGAACCCGTTCTGCAGTAAGCAGGATTCTATCAGGGGTTTTCAAGTTCACCTATACACTTATAATTATTAATCCTTGCCAGGTAAATAAATTGACATGAAGAACATTAACCCTTACTGGACAGCTCATGCTAAGTAACCTTTGAGATTGGCCATTTTACAGAATACAAAACACCACCAATGGAACGAGGACGATATGGATATGTACATGGCAAATGAAAAAAAAAAAAAAATATGATATTGTAATGATACAATTAAGTTTGTTCATACTTACCTGGCAGATATATATATAGCTGTATTTTCCGAAGTCCGACAGAAATTAAAAAACTTACGACACACGTAGTGGGAGTCAGGTGGTTAGTACCCATTCCCGCCGCTGGGAGGCGGGTATCAGGAATCATTCCCATTTTCTATTCATAATTTTTATTTCCACTGTCTCCTGAGGGGAGGTGGGTGGGTACTTAATTATATATATCTGCCAGGTAAGTAAGTATGAACAAACTTAATTGTATCATTACAATATCATTTTGTTCATGAAACTTACCTGTCAGATATATATATAGCTGAATCCCACCTTAGGTGGTGGGAGTAGACAGAATAGAAGATTTTAGGAAACATATATGCAGATAAATGATATCTTGATTCCTTACCTGTTAGCATAGCTGACTTCGTGGTTACTGCCGCGTAAGTCTGCTTGTGCTATTAGAGTTGCCAGCGAGGTAAGAGACCTATATAGCTGGTGCACTCAAGATGATCTGTCAACGGGGGCGTGACCACGAATGTGACTAGACCATTGACCATACAATGAGGGCAACGAAGTAAAAAACCACCTGGCCTAGTCTACCAAAGGTAGACTAAAGAAGGGAGATCCGCCTCGGGCGGTCAACCCCACAACCAAAAAACACACACGATTAAAAGCTCACCTAACCACTAAAGGAAAGGATGAGTGCTACCTCCTGCCCCCAAAACAGTGTCTGCAGCGACGTATGGTCCAAGCGACGAGCAATGTTCGTATGTCGCTTTCACCTCCCGCAGGTAGGTGTGAAGCGAACACCGAGTTGTCCCGCCAATATGTGGCACTCAAAATGTCACTGAGTGCCATATTCCTGTGAAAGGCTATCGAGGTCGAACTAGCCCTCACCTCGTGGGCATTCACTTTTAACAGCTTCATGTCACTATCACTACATGTGGAATGAGCTTCCTTAATGGTGTCTCTCAAGAAGAAAGAAAGCGCGTTCTTTGACATGGGAAGATCGGGCTTCTTAACCGAGCACCACAAGTTGCCCAAAGGTCCTCTACAGTCCTTCGTTCTGTCTAGATAGAATTTGAGAGCCCTGACAGGGCACAGGACTCTCTCTGGCTCATTACCCACGATCTCTGTCAAACCCTTGATTTCAAATGTCTTGGGCCAAGGGTTGGACGGGTTTTCGTTCTTTGCTAAGAACATAGGGCTTAAAGAACAGACAGCATCAGAGTTCTTAAACCCAACATGCTTGCTTATAGCCTGGATCTCACTAACTCTCTTCGCCGTCGCCAGAGCAGTTAGAAAAAGTGTCTTCCTTGTAAGGTTTCTAAGCGAAGCTAAGTTGAGCGGTTCAAAAATACTGGACGTCAAAAACTTTAGAACAATGTCTAAGTTCCAAGAAGGGACTCTTGGTTGAGGTACCTTCGAAGTCTCGAAAGACTTAAGAAGATCATGAAGGTCTCTGTTGTTGGCTAAGTCCAGTCCTCTATGCCTAAAGACTACAGAAAGCACACTTCTGTAGCCTTTTATCGTAGGCACCGCTAAGCGAACTTCATTTCTCAAGTAGAGAAGGAAGTCTGCGATCTGGCTCACAGAGGTAGAGGTGGAGGAAATGTCTTTCTTCCTGCACCAGCTCCGGAAAACAGCCCACTTGGATTGGTATACGGCAATAGAAGAAGGTCTTCTTGCCGTTGCGATTGCTTTCGCCACTGGTCTTGAAAAACCCCTCGCTCTGGCCAACTTCTGGATAGTCTGAACGCAGACTCAGAGCGGGGAGGTTTTTTTTGATACCTCTCGAAGTGGGGCTGTTTGAGTAGATCTATCCTTGGAGGCAGAGTCCTCGGAAAGTCTACAAGAAAGGACATGACCTCTGTGAACCAGTCGGTCGCTGGCCAGAAGGGGGCGATGAGAGTCATCCTCGTTCCCTCTGATGCCGCGAATTTTCTTATTACTTCCCCTAGGATCTTGAAACAGGGGAAAGGCATATACGTCTAGTCCCGTCCAGTCCCAAAGAAGGGCGTCTACTGCTACTGCTCCTGGGTCTAGAACTGGTGAGCAGTACAGCGGGAGTCTCGTTGTCCTGGAAGTTGCGAAGATGTCCTACGAGAGGGACTCCCCCATCCCCAATAACTTCCCACAAAACCTCTGGCATATTTCCTGATGAAGGGTCCACTCCGTCGGCAGAAGTTGACCTTGTCGACTGAGCAGATCTGCACGGACGTTTTCTACCCGATATGAATCTCGTCAGTATAGAGACGTCGTGTGCCTTCGCCCATAACAGGATCTCCTTTGCAAGGAAGAACAGGGATCGAGAGTGGGTTCCTCCCTGTTTCTGAGGTATGCCAGGGCTGTGGTGTTGTCCGAGTTGATCTGCACCACATTGTCGGAGACTTCGTTCTGAAAGAACTGGAGCGCCAGATGAACTGCTGCCAGCTCCTTGAGGTTTATGTGCCAGGACACCTGTTCCTCTCCAGGTGCCTGACACTTCCTTACCCCCCAGTGTTGCTCCCCACCCCGTGGAAGACGCGTCGGAAAACAACACTAGGTCGGGGTTCTGAAGCTTGAGGGAAAGACCCTCTGCGAGCTTCAAACAGGGTCGGTCCACCATCTTAGGTGTTCCTTTACCTCTTCCGATAACACCAGAATCGAATCCAAAGTGTTTTGGTGCTTCCAATTGTCGGCAAGGAAGAATTGAAGAGGTCTGAGGTGCAACCTCCCTAGGGAAATACAAACTTCTCCAGTGAGGAAATGGTCCCCAGCAGACTCCCCCCCATCACCCATTCCCTCACCGAGCATGATTCCTTCCCCAGAAAGGTTGACACTTTGCTTAGGCAATCTAGTTGTCGCCCCTAGGACGGAAAAGCCCGAAAAGCCACTGAGTCCATCTGAATCCCCAGATAGACTAAAGACTGAGAAGGGGTCAGATGTGACTTTTCGAGGTTTCACCAGAAGTCCCCAGGGACTTCGTTAACGACAAAGTCGTGTGAAGGTCCTCCAGACACCGGTCTTTCGAGGAGGCTCGTACGAGCCAGTCGTCCAGGTAGAGAGAGATCCTGACATTGGAAAGATGAAGCCACCTCGCAATGTTCTTCATCAATAGGGTGAATACCATGGGAGCAGTGCTGAGTCCAAAGCAGAGAGCCCTGAATTGAAACACTTTTCCTTTCAGGACAAACCGCAGGAATTTCCTGGACTGGGGGTGGATGGGGACGTGGAAATACGCGTCCTGGAGATCTAGTGAAGCCATCCAATCCCCCGGTCTCAAGGCTCCCATCACTGACTGAGGTGTCTCCATCTTGAACCTCTGCTTGATGACAAAGAGGTTCAGGTTGCTGACATCGAGTACCGGTCGCCATTCCGACTGCTTTGGCACCAGGAACAGTCTGTTGTAAAATCCGGGGGAATTCAAGTCGGAGACCTGTTCAACGGCGTGTTTCACGATCATCTGATCTAACAGATCGTAAAGCACTTGTTGCTTTTCTCCCCGATAGGAAGGAGACATGTCCCTGGGTGTCGTAGACAGCGGGGGTGGTTTCAGGAACGGGATCCAGTAACCCTTCTTTAAGATGTCCACGGACCATTTGTCCGCACCTCTCTCTTCCCAGGCTTGCGCAAAAAGCTGAAGCCTGGCTCCAACCGGTGACTGAAGGACTTCTGCTTCACTTCTTGTTCTTGGCCAGCGCCGTGGCTCTGCCTCTGGAAGTGCCTCTTCCTCGAGGGGCTGGTCTCGAGGAAGAACTACCTCGAAAGGGCTTCGATTTCTTGAGAATCAAAACTCCCGAGGACGAAGGAACCGCAGGTCTCCTTGAAGATTGTGCGAGGAGATCTTGCGTTGGCCTTCTCCTGTAGACTGGTCGAGGGAAGATCTTGCGTGGCCTTCTCCTGTAGACTGGTCGCAATGTCTTTTACCATAGCCTGGGGGAAGAGATGATCCGAAAAAGGAGCGAAGAGCAAGTCTGCTTTCTGTGACGGAGAAAACAGATTTCGCTGTAAAATTGCAAAACAGGGATCTCTTCTTCAAGAGCCCTGTGCAAAAGTGAGCTGTAAGCTCCTCCGAACCATCTCTGACGGCCTTGTCCATGCACGACATTACGCTGGACAGCTCCCCCAGACTAATAGAGTCGGAAAACTCTAGACTTGGCATCCAGAACTCCCAAACACCAATCTAGAAAGTTGAAGACCTCTAACGTCCGAAAGAGGCCTTTAAGGTGGTAGTCCATTTCCGTAGTCGACCATGAAACTTTCGAAGAGGACAGGTGAGACCTCCTCGAGGCATCCACAATGCTGGCGAAGTCTCCTTGGGCTGACGAGGGAAGTCTAATACCCACTACGTTTCTTCCCTCCCTCTCATACCAAATGCCAGCCTTCCCACTAAGTCTCGAAGGTGGGCAGGGCAAAAGAAGTCTTTCCCTGAGACTTCCTTTTCTCCATCCAGTCATGGTCCTTACGAGAGCCCTCTAGTTGAAAGGGACTTCTTCATCCTGACGAATGCCGAGACCTTGTTGATCTTGGACGAAGAAAGTTGTGAAGGAGGAGAGCGAGGAGCTTCCGGGTGAAACGTCTCTCCAACCTCTGATTGAAGAAGGCGGGTCAAAACCTGGTAGTCGGAAGAGACTGCCGCCAAAGGTTTCTCGTCATCCACTTCAACCGAAGCGTCACTAACCTCTGCTTCCGACACAGGTGAAGTTGGAGGCAAATAGGCTGGACCAAGACTATCTGGTCTAAGTTTCCACGAGGCGCGTTGCTGTGAAGTGGAAGGTAAAGCTGACTCATTAATAGAAACTCCGGTCGTATCTCTAAGACCCGGAGCAACTTGCAAAGACTCATCACAAACAGGTGGGAGGCGACGAAACTCCACATCTTCGTCCACGCCAGCGTCCGCTGGCGCACACCTGGACGTCCACTGGCGCATACCTGGCGTCCACTGGCGCACGCCTGGCTGCAACTAGCGCGGGATTGGCGTCCACTCGCGCGCTGCTGGCGTCCGTTGGCGCACGCTTGGCGTCCACTGGCGAGCGAATGACATTAACTAAGGCGCGCTTAACATCTCGTGCGCGCTCTGCTTCCGCTGGAGCACTCTTAGATGCAACTGGCGTTCGCTTGGCTTCCGACCGAGCGTCAGGTACGTGAACTTGCACCGAAGCGTTCACGCAAGTATCAAGCTCTCGCACCGCAAGCTTACGAGCGGGTAATACCGCTTCATGCGCCGAGCGAGCAAAATCCTCTTCACGTCCTCCAGAGAGCCGCTGGGGAGTCGCACGAACTCTAGCAGGCGAATGAAATAAGTTGGAGAGGATAGACGAGCGAGGAGAGGGAGAGGGAGACCTTCTAGATCTCTTCACAGGCAGACGGTCATCCTTTCTCCTGGGACGTGGTTGCGTCCCTTTCTTAGCAAGAGCATCAGCAAGCTGTTGCTGCAAAGAGCGCAGGATCTTCTCAGTAGGAGAGGATTCCTTGTCAGGTGACGGGCTGATCCTGTGAGAAGGCGAGGGGCGAGGGGACGCCTTCTTCTTCTCCCAGAAACTGCCGTAGCACGCGCTCGAGAGCGACTGGGGCGCTCAACAAAGTCATCATCCGATGACTCCTTACGCTTCTTCTGTGGCGGGAAGGCTGCGAACACACACTCGGGCGATGATCGCCTCTCGAGAGCCAAAACTGGACGTGAAGCGTCACGATCACCAACGCTCCTTTTCAGCGGGCGTGAAATAGAATGAGAGCTCCACCCCTTGTGCGGGGAGGAAGCCTCTGAAGAAGAGAAACACTCTTTCAGGAGGCGTGCACGCGCACGCTCCTTGGCAGTCTGTGTAACGTCAACAGATACTGCCGAAGGCACGTCAGATCGGTGCGTTCCCCGTAACCATCCTGCGGCTTTCGACATGGCCCTCTCCCTGAAACCTGGGAGTCCGGCAGCGGTCTAGGCCTAGAGGCGAAATGGGGCCGATCTGACGCCACCCTCCACCAACGAAGGAGCACTGTCACTGCACTTTGCACCATTCACTTTTGCCTTCTAAGGCGAGCACTTTAGATTCTAAATTACGAATCGACTCTAAGATAAGTGTAAGGGTATTACCCTCTACAGACACTGTTTCAGGGCCCGAAGGCAACACTACAGGGTTAGGAGTAGTGATTAAAGGAGGGTTAGTAGGAGAAACATGAACTTCCTGCCGTTTACCTGAAACGCTCCTGGAGGAAGACCTCCTTAACCTATCCCGTTCTGCCGTTTACCTGAAACGCTCCTGGAGGAAGACTCCTTAACCTATCCCGTTCAAGCTTACGCAGATAGGACTCATACGCTCTCCATCCAGAATCAGAAAGACACTCACATTCCTTGCAGCGACTTTCATACATGCAATCATGCTCTCTGCAACTCTTACACAAAGTATGAGGGTCTACTGATGCTTTCAGTAGCCTACCTCGACAATCACTCTTGGTACAAAACTGGCGCTAGCCGAACTAGAACCAGACATCTTATTTAAAGAGAAATCAAGCCAAAATCAATCAAATCCACAATTAACGTGTGCCTAGCCACCGATCCAAAAGTCAAGATACCAAACAATCAAAAAAGGGTACTATAGTAGCCAAGTTTCCTAAATTCAAGACGGAGGTGCTGAAAACTGTGTTTACAACACCGGCGACAGAAAAATTATGTATAGAAAATGGGAATGATTCCTGATACCCGCCTCCCAGCGGCGGGAATGGGTACTACTACCACCTGACTCCCACTACGTGTGTCATAAGTTTTTTAATTTCTGTCGGACTTCGGAAAATACAGTATATATATGTCTGACAGGTAAGTTTCATGAACAAAACTAAAAATATTTCCCTACCTTCCACAAGAAGTTGAAAATGACTATTTGCAACCCTTGCAGGGACGCTTTTACAAGACAATAGTAAATTTTACCTGATTTTCTATTAAATAATTTTGATTTATCTTGTAAAATTATTAACAATTACTGCTCACGCTAGTAATATCAAAACAGAAAAGAAAAAAAAACATTAACAAATTCTGAACATATTTGTTAAAAACTTTAGATAAATTTCCTAAGAACGACAATATGATATTGTTATGATACAATAAAGTTGTTCCGATACGTAATACAAACCATCGGTCCTTTTAACAATAGGAAGTAGCTAGCGGCAGCTGGAACGGTCGTAAGCTTCGAACAAGGGGAGGAACGGTAGTTAACTGCTGTCCGACAGTTCGCGCGCCGCGCGACTGGGAGGTAAACAAATCACTTTTGCTTTCGGCCGCGGGTGTGAAGGACGTGTTCGTCATCGCTCTGCCCCGCTTCATCGTCGTATGCTTTGTTTATATTGTGTTTTCTACTAATGGTTTTGTTTGACTTGAAAATGAAACTGTAAGTACACTGTTTTCATTTCATTACTTAATTATGAACCCTTGAATTATGTCTCGGTGCCGAGGGCGGGCGCGCTCGCGCCGAGTCATGTATTTGGGCGAAAGGGTGGTAATTGAAAAATGTAAGTACTTTTTTCATTATATTTTTGCCCTGTGCGTTCGTTACCGAGAGTGTGACTGCGCTCGGCACGAACTTTTAATTTTGTATAATAGAATGCAATGAAAGTGGATTCGCAATTGCAATGTTCTTTTCATTTTCATTTAGTGATTGCATGAAATTTAATCTGGATCAATTTTCGTTCTTACCCGGGAATTGATCCTTACGATTTTTTATGTGAAATGAAAATCGCAAGTGCAGTATTCTGTTTCATTTTCATATATATTTTATGATAGCATCATATTATTAGATCAAGTTTCCGTTCTTACCCGGGAATTGATCTTGTTTCTCCTTTAAGTGTCTATGAAGTGAATCGCAAAGGGCAGTATTCTGTTTCATTTTCATATTACTTTTCACTGCTGTGCGGGGGTGGGGGGAAGCGAAGGTCTGCCAGGAAGTCGTCGGAAAGCTCTCCCGCGACTCCCTTGGTAGCCGATTCTTTCATCTTCCTTCCTGCCCCCCGCTCAGCTTCTTCATTGTATTTTGTATTTGGGGTCTTCCTTGCGTTCGGGGTGGGGCATGTCTTCCCCCCGTGCGTGAGGGAACCCCTCTTACTAATCTATCTATGTTACCGTGCAGGTGCTACATCCGTGGGAGACGACCTGATGTAGATGTAGATCCTCACGAGGTTTGTACTCGGTGTCGGGGTGGGGCGAGAGTGCTCCCGCAACGAGCCCTGTGTAACGTGTATGCATTCGTCAGAGGCGCAGTGGGTGCTGTACGAGGACACAAGAAGTCATCGGAAAGTCCAGTGACTCCTTTAGTAACGGACGTCCAGTTGTACTCGGGTCTTCCGTCCGCTTCTGGGTGGGGTTCTCTCCCCCCAGGCGCGAGGAAGCCCCTCTAACTAACCCGACTGTTGCTTCCGCAGGTTGCCATCAGCGAGTACGACCTGGAACAGGTGTGGGAGTCGCTGGGACTGCAGGGGTTGATCAGCGGTTGGCGGGGTCGGCAGTGGTCATCATGATACGGTAACCACTACAACAACCCACAATCTCGACACCAGCATATGAGATGTCACCGCACCTGGTTGTACACACCACATGTCATGTCGGTAACACCCACGGCTGCAATCCAGAACCAATTCCTGCCGTGCCAATCAGGACGGTGCCACCGCCACCTGGGTTCTTTGTATTGCCGACCCCGGACTGCCGCTGCCCAAAGAGTACCCCCCCACCTGGACATGCCGCCAGTGCCGAGGATGACGGTAGCTGCCGACAGGACGCCTGTCTCCCTGTGGTACCTGCCGTGCCTGCCGTACCTGTTGCTGTCCCAGCCGCTCATTCCCTTTCAAATCAGGTGCCTGCTGCTCATTCACTTTCAGATGTTCCTGCTGTTCCTGGACCTGTTCCTGTTGTTCCTGCTGTGGTGATGCTGTCACAGTCTCAGGTCTTTCCGGACAGGTGCAGTCGGGCCCTGTTGCTTCGGCAACTGCCCCGGCTCCCTCCTGGATGGAAGACCTGACGTCTGTCCTGCGGAGCCTGGCGAAGAAGAAGAGGAAGAAGGTGTCGTCGTCGTCTTCTCGTCGTCCGCTGCCTCTCCTTCCCCTTCGACTTCTAAGGCCAAACAGCCGAAGAAGAAGAAGGTTGCCTCCTTCCCCCCTAGAAGACTCCTTCGGGATCTTCTAAGGGCCCGGCTCGCTCAGGCGAGCTGGGGAGCTCTTCTGCTGTCCTCCTGTTCCTTCGGGAACGGGGGGCCCGTCGCTTCTTCTGCAAAGAAGAAGTCGACGGGACCAGAGGGCACCAGCCCTCGGCTGGTGCGTCCTCACCTGGTGCTAGCGGGTCTGCCGCTAAACCTAGGTTCCGTCTCGGCCGCTTCTCGTTCGCGAGAAGCACCGAGTGGACGCTCTTCCAAGAAGACCGTCCAGCCAAAGTTTTGACGCCCGAGCCGCTCGCCGTCAAGACAGCGGCGCGGAGCAGAAGACTGGCGAGAGTCGTCACACAACTCTCGCCAGGCCAGTGGACGAACTCTCGCAGCGATCAACTGGCGGCTCGGGCTAACGTGACGGTCGCTGATCAGCCACGGGTTGAGGCGAGGAAGGAGTCCCCGCGGCCGCCGGTACCAGCCACGGCTGGTACCAGCGACTTGACGCGGCGATTGAGGACGCTGGCGGTCTCGACGCGACACAGAGCCTAGCAGGTCACCCGTCCGCCGCTCCCGATGGGACCCGGGCGGAGACGGTGACCAGCGGCAGCTCGCCTGACGCTAGAGATCGGTCTCGACGTTCTCAGCCGAGCCAATCGCCCAAGGCGAGCGGTAAGGCTAGGCCTGCTGCTCGACCGTCAACCGCGGGTTGACGATCAGCAGCAGCCCTCCACGCACGCTGGTCCTGCCAGCGAGCGAGGGGGGAGTGTCAGGTCGGCCTCTCCCATAACGGGTTGAGGCGAGGAAGGGGTCCCCGCGGCCATCGGTACCAGCCACGGCTGGTACCAGCGGCTCGACGCGCCAGAGAGGACGGTCGCCGGTCTCACCGTGAAGCGAGCCTAGCAGGGCACCTGACGCCGCTCCCATCGGGACCGGGCGGAGACGGTAACCAGCAACAGCTCGCCTGACGCTAGAGATCAGCGTCGACGTTCTCAGCCAAGCCTCTCGCCTCAGGCGAGCGGCAAGGCTAGGCATGCTGCTCGATCGCCACCGCGGGTTGACGATCGGCAGCAGCCCTCCAAGCACGCTGGTCCTGCCAGCGAGCTAGGGGGGAGCGTCAGGTCTGCCTCTCCTGTACCTTCAACCTCCTCGGGCTACGCCGGGAGGAGCGAGGTACCTTGAGTGATCGCGAGAGGTGCGCCGCTCGCGACCCCGCTATGACGCCGTATGGACCAGGCACGGTTCTAGGACCGACCAGGACATACGCGCAATTAACTGGAGGCGACCGTCAGGGGTCTGCCGCTCTTCCTCCTTCTGAAGGAGGAGTATCTAGGGATCTATTCTTGTTGGAGGGACTGGACGTCCTACTCCGCAAGACGCGGTTACTCCCGAGATACAGAGGAATTTGCAGAAGTCATTAAGCTGATTCGTCAGCATAATGACCCTGCGGAAGGATTGCCGCTCCCACCAGCAGAGCCCACGTCTCTGCTCGAGTCGTTTTGGGGCCCGAGAGGGAACCCAAACCGACGGTGGGGTCTGCCGCGATAGGAGCTTAGCCGATTCTGTCTCGAACCAGTCTCTCTCGTCTCCGGACAAGAAGGCTCTCTCAGTTCTGGCCGGTCGATCAAGCTACTCCACCTCCTCTACTGCGACGAGCGGTCGTTTTCTACGTGTCTTCGGACACCGTATTTAAATACTCCTTCGGTCCTCCTGAGAGGTTTCGACCTCGACGAGGACTGGAATGAGTCGGAGGACGGTTCGGCTCTCTCCTGTCAGGTGTCGATCACCCCCCCACCCGACGACGTTCACAGTGGCGGCAGACCCTTACCTACAGTGAGAGTTCGTTAACCCTCCGCGGGAAAACGTTTTCTCCTGACGATACGTTTTCCCAGACTCTGAGAGGCCATCGCCGCAAGGCGATGGCTGCTCCTACTCTTCTCCAACTGCTAGTTCCACTGGGAAGCGAGCGAGTATCCAATTCCTTCCCCATTCCCTCTCTCCTTACGGCTACGAGGGAAAGGGGAAGGATCCTACAGAGATTTCTTTGTAGGATCCCACGTTCGGGACTGCGCTACCGGGGGGGGACCTTCGGGTCCTACCTGACGTAAGCCCCGGTCGTTGAGGAGGAATCCTGCTCCATTCTCGATTTCTACGGGAAATCGAGAGGACCACCAGCCGATATCGTTTTGACGAATTCGGTGGGGGTTTCGCAGACTGCTTAGAATTCTACGGAATTTCTAGCGCATTCAGAGTGTTCGAGTTTTGTTTTTTACGATCTTCAAACACTTACGCGAGACCACGGTCCAAAGTGAGCGAGACGAGAATCCCCGATATGTTACACGATAATCGGGAACCTCACCTATGCTCGAATTCCTGGAATTTCTAGCATTGTGAAGAAGACTGCTGCTGAAAGAAACTATCTCACAGTAGGCGACCAACCTGGAATAGAGGAGATCGGACGGGAATATCCAGTTTGGCTTGACCTATCGTCTTAGTATTCTGTTCACCATTGAAGCTTTCCTTCGAGGAAGACTTCTCCTTCACTCTCTTTAATAGAGAACGAAGGTGGTCGATCTCCAATCCTTATTTTGTTTTCTTGAAGGAAAGAATTTAGGATGGAGATCGTTGTTCAGAATCCTACAAATATACTAATACGTATATTAACCTCGCGACATGATTCTGCTAAGCAGTTGAATTGTCCGAGGGGTAGGCGCATATCCTAGTTATTCTACGGATTGCGACTTAGACGAGAAGTATTCTAATTGAACTGCAACTCGGGGTTGCCTGCAACCTCCCAGGAGTTTTCAGTTTCAATTTTATATACTTATGGTTTTGTCACGACAACACCATTTCAACTTTTATATTTACGAAATTCGTTTCGCCTAAATATAATTGCCCGAGCATATCTTTTATGCTCGGTAGTTCTAGCCGAACGCATTCCTTCGTGGAATAATGGATTACATGGCAAACTCAGGATGACGAGTCAGCAGGCTCAACCACTGCGTATTGAACTGCCTCATAACAGCTCAGTATCAGTGGGCCTCCGAGATTCACGGTCATGTATGTCTCTCTCTCCCCTGCTTGATTGACTACCGACCGTATCTCTGCCTAACAATCATGGACTTAGTCTCTGATTAACGGGGATTCTCGCAATAATGAAGGACCATCTACTGCGGTGACGCTAGATTCCATCGCCTTCGACATTGCGAGAATTTTCAACAAAGATATCTCTTGGACTCTTTCATCTTTCTGTTTACCGCACGGTAAACAGAAGTCTGTACAAGTCTCCGCTGCATCGCACTGCGATAATGCGAATGATTTTGCAGACATCTGAGTTTGTCTTCAAAATATCTCGTATTCGTAGGTGTACAATTGTTCATTGTTCAACCCGAATTACGGGATGTGTCAGAAGACATCGCCTACTCTCCGACCTGACAGCTCTACCTCCAAATGTTCAGCCCATGAGAAGCAGTTCTTCAGGCGGCTTTCACCTGTGTTTTCATTACCGAAGAACGCCCCGCTTTCATTGCAACTACGACTTCTCACCGGACAGCAATGAAATAGCGGTTAGCGTTTTCAGTCATTTGTAAGCACAGGTTATGAATCTTGAGATCCTTCTCTCGATTCATATGTGAGACGTAGGTTGCATTCAATATCTACCTTCGTCTTCAACGGTACGTATGTTGTTGTTTTCTCCTTAGCTGAGATTCAACAAACATGAGATGTTTTAACTTCAGGACCTCGGTCTCTAGAAGGCAATTGACTTTCGCCTGTTGGGTACATGCCTTAAGAGAATCATCACCTCGCTGTCCGGCATTGGTGACAAACAAATACATCATTTGTTTGGTCTCTCGGCATAACCCTTTAAAGGCGAAGGTCACGTGACTTACTCGGATGCTTTGACAACTTGCCTCCTACCGAACGCAGTCAGTCGGCAGCTGTCAGAGCTCCCAGAGTCAGTTACGAATACGCTGTTGACTTAGTTCGGTTGGTTACACAGCAACCATTACTTCGTTTTAATAGCTTGTCACAGTACCCATACCATTGACACCCACCATGGAGTGTCGGTGTCCTATCCACTACCGAGAACTTCGCTGCAGGGGGATAGGAGGATGCGAGAGACTTCGTTGCTAACGGACAGACCAGTATGGGTACTGGACATCACCGAAGTAGAGCAGAGGGATAGGTCATGCGACTATTTCCTTCTTTTCCTCTGAGGAACTGCATGACTTTCTCCTGCGAAGTCAGGCACCCAGGGGATGGGGATCCGTGACGCTCGATTTCGTACCGAACTTCGTAGCGAAGACTCAGAACCCTTCGGTCCCTGACGATTGGTTCGAGTCGTTCACAATCCCCTCCCTAATGGACTTCACCGCCTTCGATGCGAAGGAGATGCTGCCTTGTCCACAAGAACTTCTCCTTGGCGCAGGTACTGAAGGCAGGGGTCTGGTCCAACCAGACCACATGCCCTTCCATTCTACCTTCTGGGATATTGCCCACAGGTCCTTGGATCTTTTTCCATTGGGACCCGTGGTGGCTGCTCAACACGTTGTGTAGCGAACCCAGACCCTCGCAGGCTGAACAGCATCGAGTCCTGGTGTGACCGTAAGAATGGATGGTGAATGAGAGTGTGACTGGCTCCTCTTCCCATCTTTTTCTTCCCCTCTACCTGTGGTTAGAGGGACACGGTCGTCACCCTGCTGGATAAGGACAAGATGCAGGTGAGCTACTCAACAGAGCACCATCCTATCCCTTTCAATAGGGATAGGAGCGTATATCCACCACTTCCTCCAACAAGGGGGAGGAAGTGGATGCCAGCTTGAGACAACCCATACTTTATGTTGCCTCTTGCAAACAGGAACAAGTTCTTGCTTGCTGGTACGAAGAGATACGCTTGCCTCTCTCTTAGTACTCGGCCCAGAGGTCTGACCATTGATCCTGCGGTGCACACCCCGATCAATCGGACAGAGGCTTGGATCCCTCCCTCGCTCTTACGACCAGGGAGGCATTCCAGGGATGGACGAACACCAGTCTGTTCATCAAAAGACTCAGATTCCTCCCACCAAGAAGTGAGTCTTCCTATTGTTAAAGGACCGATGGTTTGTATTACGTATCGGAACAAATGACAATTTGTCGAAAATTGCATTTTTCCTAACTATACAAACCTGAGGTCCTTTACATACAGTCCCTCCCTCATGCCACCCCTCACTCTGCGTATTTTGCATGGGCCAAAAGCAAAAGTGATTTGTTTACCTCCCAGTCGCGCGGCGCGCGACTGTCGGACAAGCAGTTAACTACCGTTCTCCCCTCCCCCCCTTGTTCGAAGCTTACGACCGTTCCAGCTGCCGCTAGCTACTTCCTATTGGTTAACGGACCTCAGGTTTGTATAGTTAGGAAAAATGCAATTTTCGACAAATTGTCATTTTGTTCATACATACTTACCTGGCAGATATATATATAGCTGTATTTTCGAATTCCGACAGAATTTTAAACAGTTCCGACACACGCAGTGGTTTGGCCAGGTGTTTAGTACCCATTCCCCGCCGCTGGGAGGCGGTATCAGAAAACCATTCCCATTTTCTATTCATAATTTTATTTCCACTGTCCCTGAGGGGAGGTGGGTGGGTACTTGAATATATATATCTGCCAGGTAAGTATGAACAAACTTTATTGTATCATAACAATATCATTTTGTTCATGAAACTTACATGTCAGTTATATATTTAGCTGAATCCCACCGTTGGAGGTGGGAAGGGACAGGATAGAAGGATTTTGGGAAACAAATGCATGCAGATGATTTACATCTTGGTTCCACCTGTTAGCATAGCTGGCTTCGTGGTTACTGCCACGTAAGTCCGCTTGTGCTACTAGAGTTGCCAGCTAGGTAGAGACCTATATAGCTGGTGCACTCCAGATGATCTGTCAACAGGGGCGAGACCACGACGTGACTAGACCATATTGACCATACCATGAGGGCTAAGAAGTAAAATAAATATATACCAATACCATGAGGGCTAAGAAGTAAAATAAATAAATATATATAAATACATATATCACCACCTGACCAACCTAGCCAAAGTTAAGGTGTGTTAACTAAGGCTTAAGAGTTAAGAAGTCGCCGTTGTCGGCGACTCAATTAAATTAAGAGCTCTTCCTAACCATTTTCTACAGTATAGGATGAGTGGTACTTCTTGCCCCCAAGATTGTGTCTGCAGACACGTATGGCCCTAGCGAGCAGCAGACTCATATGCCCATCTTCACATCTCGCAGGGAGTGTGAAATGAACACAGAGTTGCTTCGCTAAAACATGGTACTCAGGATGTTGCTGAGTGCCATGCTCTGTTGAAATGCTTCCGAGGCCGCGCCCTCACCTCGTGAGCCTTCAGATAAAAAGATTTCAAATCTTTGTGCAAACACAATGAAGGAGCATTTTTGAAAGAACTCCTTAACACTAAAGCCAGGGTGTTCTTCGATATGGGTAAGTCTGGTCTTTTTCGGAACACTGCAGATTGCCCGAATGACTTTGACTTTCTTGAGTTTTATGTAGATAAAACTTGAGAGACCCCAACAGGGCACAGGACTCTCTCTGGCTCCTGCCCACTAACTTGTGCCATCCTTGCTTCCAAGCTCCTGGCCCAAGGACAAAACGGGTTTCCATTCTTAGGCCACAACGTAAGGCTTAGAGAGCACACCGCCTTGTGTTCTCTAAAGCCAAAACTTGTGATGATGGCTTAAAATCTCACTAACCCTCTTTGTCGTATCTAGGGTGGTTAGAAGAAGGCCTTCCTGATCACATGCAAGAAGTTAACAGGTAGGAGAGGTTCGAATGCTTTGACATCAAGAACTTCAGACTACGTCTAAGTTCCATATTGAAAGCTTCGATCTGGACATGCACAGTCAGTCCGTCTGTACTAAAGTCAGGTGACCGACCAGTTGACCAGTCAGACGAATCAAGGACAGCAAGGCTGTACCCTGAAGACCATAAGGCACTATTCTTCGCTGAAGGATGAGTGTGTCTGGACTGCCTGGGCGATTCAATCTAAGCAAACCTTGGGGGGTGTATCAACGCAACTAACGCCGTCAGCGAACCACTCCTGACTCGAGCTTCTGGTGCCAGGAGAAAGGAGAGAGGAGCAAAAAGGCGATTCAGTCCCGAAGGAAGAATGCCTGACAGTCCAACCTGGTCTCATGTTACACGATCATCGGGGGTGTATAAACGCCACCGACTTTGTCAACAAGAAACTCAGGGCTACTATATGTCGCCTGATCTCGCACAAGTGTCTGACTCCGAGAAAACAGGTGAGATAAAAAGTAGATGGTGAGCGAGTTTCGAGATTCCACAGAACTCAAAGATCGTGAAGGGCTTTGTTGTTTGACAGAAGCAATTCTCTGAGCCCAAAGCCGTCAACAACATATTTGCGTATTCTTAAATAGTTGTGACTGCCAGCTTATCCCATTCTTCAGACGGAAAGGGAAGACGGTAATCTTATTCCTGTCAACATCTCGATAGTCTGAACGTAGTCAGACTCAGAGCGGAGAGGTTATAGGAAGGACGTGACCTCTGTGAATCCAGGATCCTGAAGGCCAACATGGGGCGATCAGCGTCATTGCTGCTCCCTGTGACGTCATAATCCTCTTATTACATTTCCTAAGCGATTGAAAAAGGGGAAAAGAGACTAAACATCCATCCCCGTTCAATATCATAGGATGGCGTTTATGGTACCGATCCCGGATCGAGAATAAGGAGCAGAGAAGAAGCCTCTTCGTCCTCAACATATCGAAGAGAAGAATGAAAGGGGGTCCGTCCCTAAGGTCTCCACAACTCTCAACATACTTCTAAAGAAAGATTCCACTCGGAAGTCAGTAGTTGCTGCCGTCAATCGAGACGATTCTTTCACGCATTTTGCAATCCTGTAACGAACCTCTAGAGGATCGTTACATTCTACGCCTGTTGTTATAATAGGCTCTTTCTCGTAAACTCGAACAGGGACCGAAAGAAGACACTTCTTAAGATATGAGAGAGCTGTGGAATATCAGAGTTGATCTGGACCACTGGTTCCAAAAACTCGTTTCGAGGACTGGAGGCAGACGAATGCTAGACGCACAGAGATGTTCAGAATCATTCTCCTAGATCTTGAATAATATTTCAGTTTCCCGGTAGGAAAAAACTGTGGAAGTCTGAATTGCAGTCTATTCAGGGAAACAAACTTCTTCAGGAAGGAAATGGTCCCCAGCAAGCTCATCCATTCCCTCACCGAGTATGCTTACTTCCCTAATAAGGCTGCGCTTTGCCTATGCAGGAGAGCATATAAAAGTGCAATGTTGCGGTAGACTCGTAGTTCTATACCGTGCGGTAACGAGCACCGAAAGGATTAAGAGATATCTCTGTTGAACATAGTAAGGCAAAAAGAATGCAATGTTTATTCATTCACGTAAGAAATCCCCTCAATCTTAGGCTAAAGTCTGTGATTGTAGGACAGATACAGTTAGTCAGTCAATCCCGCAGGAGAGACTTAACCGCCAGCACAGAGATACGGTTAGTCAGTCAATCCCGCAGGAGAGAGAAACGTAACCTACCTCGCATGACAGCGCACGAGCTGGTACTGGCTCAGTTGGACTGGAGGACAGACAGCAGCAGCTTACGAACGTTGTCTCTTCACTTTATGTCTGGGTTGCCAGCTACCCTATTCTACGAAGAAATAGGTCCGTTACTTATTGAGCAGAGACTCTCAAGCTGGTATATTTAAGCGAAACAGAAAACACTAAATATATAGATGCGTTTGTGTCATCAGAACACTACCATACAACGGTAAAAGATAAATCAGAAACTCCTGGAAGGCTGCAGGGAGTAACGATTAAATGTCCTTAAAATAATAGACAATAGACCTCTGTAACTACAGCAAGCGTATATGACTTGAACCAACCAGTAGCAAAATAACGCAAGGCAAAATATTGATATATTACAATAAAGTTTGTTCATACTTACCTGGCAGACATATATATAGCTGAATTCGGAAATACAGCTGGAAATACAGCTACATACATAGCTGACAGGCAAGTATCATGAACAAAACTTAAGAGAATCGAAGCAGACAGCTCACGCTTCTTATGTTACTGGACATAAGCGGTCATTGACGTAGTCTACAAGTTCTATTTCTTGTACGAGTCTGCGAATGATGAATGAGAGCTCTTCCGAATCTTGTCAATAAGTGCTTACCGCTTACGCAATATCAAGTTAATGAGATGTTTGTCAATGAGAATTAACCCATTTACGGGACAAAGAGATATTTTGTCAATGAGGGGATACCCACTTACTTGTCAAAACTATAGTATATTGTCAATGGGGGAAAATCACTGAATTGACAAAACGTAATCCAGGAATTCGAGCATATTATTTCCTGATAAGAGACTGGGCTTTCAGCAGGTAGGACCCCGATGTTCAACCTCGGCAGCGTAGTCCCGAACTTATGAACTAACAAAATCTATCATCTGAAAAGCCCTTTCAGATGGACTAAAAAGCTTGCAACTTAAATTTATTGGCAGTATGGCAAAGGAAGTCCTGTCTTGCGCTTTCCTGAAGAGCGTCCTCTTGATGAGTGCTTTTGCAAGAATCCTACCGAAAGTAGTCGAGCGTCATGACGTGTAGGACATCGAGCTTTTACATAACCCGTAAATGCCTTATCACAAAGTCTTGACTGCGGTAGAGCAAACGAGATCTTCCCTTGAGCTTTCCTTAACTCCATCCACCTATGAGAAAAGCAATATTAATTGACAGAGACCTCTTGAATTCACGAAACCCGATGTCTTGCTGGGTTTCGAAGAATAAGAAGTCTGTTCACTTTAAGCTTCCTCCGAAGCACTGCCTACTTCATTCTTAGCAGGTGAGGTAGAAGGTATCACTGAAGGTAGAGGTAAAAATTCTTTAGGCCCAAATCTGAAACAAGAGCTTGACGAGTTCAACAGAAACGTTCAGCCAGGCGACACACCTGGCGTGCGCTCGTGCACGCTCGGCGTCCACCCGAGCGTCCCGTCCAAGTCGAGAGGGAACGCCTTCTTATTCTCACAGTAATAAAGCTCGGACGTCCGCTCTCATAAGCGTCCTGCTACTATGACTTCTTTACGTATTTCTCGGTGGAAAGACGGACACGTGTTCAGGCGACGTTCACCTTCTTACTTCTCACTGAAACGCATAACGAGAGAGAGAGAGAGAGAGGACGTGAAGCGTCCTCTTCTATAATGCTTCTATTTAGAAGGCGCGAGTCCTTCCGAAAGCTCCAACCCCTGCACGGGGAGGACGCTTCGGAGGACGAGAAGCAATCTTCAGGATTCGTGCACGCGCACGCACTTTGGCAGTCTGGGGAGTTTCATCAGATACTGCCGAAGGCACGCCAGATCGGTGGGGGTTCCTTGTAACCCTCCTTCAGCTTTCAACATGCTCTCTCCCCGGGTCCTGGGAGTCAAGCAGAGGTCCCAGCCTAGAGGCGAAACGAGGCCGATCTGGCGCACCCTCCACTACACAAGGGGTATCACTGCACTTCTGCACTTCACTTTTGCTCTCTAAAGCAAGCACTTTCGATTCTAAGTTACGAATCGAAGAAGTATCAGAGAAAGGGCAATTCCTCTACAGACACTGTTTCAGGGCCCGAAGGCAACACTACAGGGTTAGGAGTAACAATTACAGAAGTAGCACTCTTCACAGCAATGAAGGAGAGCGAGCACCTCTCGCAGACATATTCATATAGCCCTAGGCCATACACAGGGTTAGGCAAAATAAAGTCTACAGGAAGGTTTGCAGGTTCACTACCCTAACTTTTGTTACTGATTAATTGCGTACATATGAATCATACGTCTTCCTTACGGAATTAGACATGTTTACTGATTAATTGCGTACATACAAATCATAAGTCTTCCTTACGGAATAGACAAAGTCTCACACTCCTTACATGACAAATCTCATCGTGCATACCAAGTTCGGTAGCCACACCCTATCTTTGCAGACAACCCCCTCTGAAACTAGCCTAACTAGATTCAGATATCTTATACAAAAATGAATCAAATTCAAATCAATTTAAGATAGCGTATGCCTAGCCACAAACCCAAGTAAATAAATCAAAAGACAATTAGGATACTTAGCGGCAATGAAGTTTCCAAATTCCTAAGCCAGAGGTACTGAAAACAGGTGTTTTCAGCACCAGCAACAGAAAAACTATGGTGCTCAAAATTGTTGATCTACAGGATTGTTCCGTTCATATTTTTACTTAGCTTAATTTTTCAATTAGAGACTACCCTGATGCAAAATAATTCCTTCAAGATTGAAAACTCAAATACCACTAACTATATTAGTTTCACATCAAACATGCATCTGATGTCTAGGCATATCCCTTGCGACGTTCCTTATAGGCCACTCACAGGGTTGGAAACTGTCTTTCAAGAGAGTTCACATAAATAGGATGTATGTTCCACCTCTGCTAGAAGATGATACATCTTTCAAAAATTTCCCTCAGGAGAGGTGGAACATAAATACTGGCTATGTGAACTCGTTTGAGACAATATAGTATACTGCCTACGTGAACTCTTTTGAGAGAGTGAATTTTCAGCCCTAGGTTGGCTATCAACAACCAATCAATCAGGACGGGCCGAGACATCAGATGCACTGTTGATGTGATTCTACTACAGCCCTTAGAATTCGGATGGCTCCATCTGTGTATAGACCATAGCAGGTTTCCTCATGGATTTTAAGGGCGTTTGATATTTGTGCTGGAGGCATGTTATGAGTTTTTACTGCGACAAAGCTCACATTCCAGGAAAATAACAGAGGCTTTAAACCATCCCACTGGGGATACCTACCACTCTTCCGTGGGGAATTTTTATCACTTGATGGGAAGACAAAAGCATGCGCACTTTTAATTGTAAGTTCTGAAGTATGGCAGTTACGGTTTTTCTATAAAGTTTTACCTACTGAACAAGAATTTTAGGTAATATTTATTCAGACGACTGTAATTTACCTTCGAACTCTATCCTACGGTAAAGGGGACCCCCATTGGGAACCGGGGTTTTGGGTGGACGAAACACTGGGGAGAATTATGCCGTTCAACTCCATCTTACAGTAAGGGGGACCCCCCGGTGGGAACCGGGATTTTGGGTGGGGAGAAACCACTTGGGGGGGAGGGTTTGCACGGAAATAAGAGAACCAATAGTGGAGCCGTTTCACATCAAAATCCCATCTACTACTACTATTACAACACTGAATCCTACTACACATGCGTCAATTCTACTGCGCATGCGCTAGTTGTAAGAAAGATTGTAATAAAGATTTTATTCTAAATGCACTTCTTAGTGAGGAAATAAATGGGGGTGTACAGTAGGGGTACATGTATTTAGCCAATCACATTGCAATAAATAGGGGTGTACGGGAGGGGTACATGTATTTAGCCAATCACATTGCAGCATGACCCCTACATTGCTTTAGGAACGAGTGAAGAATTGGGGGTAATTGATACAGTTGCTTAATTTAATTTCCTAATTTGTTTTTTAATCGTGTTATACAAATACTAGTGTTTATTATACTGTTTCCTTCATCATGGTACTTGTATATTTGTTTTGGCATGGTCTCAACTAATAATTTGGCCCTATGTACCTTGAAATATTAAATTATAATTGAGGAAAGACACCTGAAAAATGCCTACGTGGTGAGAATAGAAGCGAGTGCTAGGACGATTCATTTCCTGTTGGTTGAGTGAAATTGCAAGTTTCTTAGGATATTTCATAAATGATTTATACACAACTCAATCCCTTCCCTTTCCCGTATTCACGTCCGAGTGTTTGCGTTTCATCATTAAGACTACATTTAATACCCATAACCTATTATCCACCTCTGTCTATTTGCATTCATTATTTTACAATCCTTCCTCACCCATAATAAATTTTTGGATAAAATTTTACTAATTACTAGAACATTTTCATTTGTTATATCTTGGGCTACCTACAAGTTAGTCTTCCTTTATGGTGGGTTCTGCCCCAGTCAGATAATGTTCTACTAGGTTAGGTTAAGTTAGGCTGGTTAGGTTAACACGTTAACCTGTATGTTGGTCTTCCTTCAAGTTTGTCTTTCTTGAAGGGGGGTGGGGAGGCAGGTAACATGTTCTACCAGGTTAGGTTAGTGAAGTTAGGTTGATTACATCTTAGTCTTCCTTCAAGCTTCTCCCTTTACGGGGGGTACCCGGTCAGGTAATATGGTCTACTCGGTTAGGTTAGTATGATAAACTATAGTTGGCCTTCCTTCAAGTTTGTCTTTCTAAAAGGGGGGTTGTGGGGGGGGGGAGCCCCTCCGATCAGGTAACACGTTCTACTAGGATAGGTTAGGTTAGGTTGGTTATATCTTAGTCTACCTTCCAGTTTGTCTTCCTTAACTTGGGGGGGGGGGGGGGGTTTGGGGGGGGGGATTTGGGTGGGCTCACACCCCCCCCCCAATAATATGTTCTACTAGGTTAGGTTACACCATTTCATTGCAATATTTCCTTTAATGATAATGCACAAAACCTTAGGTTTCATGGAAATACAAGACAGTTTTACGATTTTACCAAGTTCACATTGTCTCTTCATCTGGCTTCTCTGATTTCTTGTACTGACCGTTCATACAAGATCCTGTTCACATACGTTACACAGTATTGCATTTTTTTTTTCTGAAAATACGACGTCAGTTTCCACATGCATGTGAAATCAACCCCCTCAATGTCCCCACTCACAATTCTTCTGACCAATCAGAAGCCTTGTCACCAATGCGCTGTCGATACCCATTTTCTACAGATTGCATTTTAAAACCTTTTAGCAAGAAGTACTCGCAGTGTTAACACCCCGTGCTCCATACTCTCAAAGTGACCATGTTTCACCTATAATAGTGTTAAAAATTCTGTTACGCCATATGGACATCATAATATAATTTTGGGAAACCTGTGTTTGTGATTTGTTTGGTATTTGGTCGAAAATCTGTTCAAGATTCAAGATGGGTAGACTTTCAAGAATCAAAGATCAAGAATCGAAGACTAGACGAGATTCGGCATATTTAAGTGTGTATCTGAATTGTACCATCTGCCCTTCAAAGTAAAGTCCCCAAACTACATTCCCCTATTGTTAGAACAAGCGTGGTTTAGTAATTTTCAGGTAGAAGTATTAAGGCGGCCATACACATACGCAACTGGCGCTCTGATTTCATAGTGACTGGCACGGCTTGTGGAAAATACTAAGTCAGGATTATTCCATTCGTGACTTTTTTAGACCTGTACAGAGCACTACCGTGCTTGCGGAAAATACGAAGTCCGGATTATTCCAATTAAGTAAAATGAAAAGCAGCTTATGAGCAATTACTGGAATTATGTAAAAAAAAAAATATAGATGCAAACAGCTTTTGTGAAAGCCAAACTGTCAGGCTTTCATGGTATCTTTTGACTAATATAAATCAATTTTACAATTATTTTGTAAAAAATTTTAAAGGATAAACTTGGCGATAAAAGCATTAACATTCTTAAACGACTGAATTTCACTAGTAAAACATTTGAGAGGAAATCTGTCCATAGTGATCCATACCACACCTTTCATCAATATTCATATTCATTCCTCTCCAGTGAACTTAGATTTTTATACGAAGAGAGAGAGAGAGAGAGAGAGAGAGAGAGAGAGAGAGAGAGAGAGAGAGAGAGAGAGAGAGAGAGAGAGAGAGGAGAGAGAGAGAGAGAGAGAGGAGAGAGAGAGAGAGAGAGAGAGAGAGAGCTCTGTGCGTATGGTCAATACCCAAGCGGACTGGAGCGTGTGCTAATCCCGGCAGGACAAACCCCATGCCAGTTACGTACGTGTATGGCCGCCTTTCGATTTTGTTGATTAGTTATCATTATTTACCATAACCGCTCCCCAACGACCCATAATCACTTAGCCAACTCATACCTTTAGTGCGCGCGCCCACACCCCTTACCCCACCTTCCCTCAGTGAACCATATGGCTCCGTAGTGGTTGCCGAATTCAAACATGGCGGCTGTGATTACATTTCACCAAACACTTGGTAGATCTATCTGTAGAACTACACGGTAATCTAGACTATGGCAGTTGACATTTCCCTGTTATTTTACTTGCTTTACAAGAGTTGAAGGGATATTTTTTTGTTCCACTGGAACTAAACTTTAATTAACCTTTGAACTCGCACATCAGCCGCTGGTACTGTCATGTGGTCTTCAAAGGTAAATTACAGCTTAGTTACAGTGGTCCAAATAATTATTACATTCAAAACTTGTACAGCAAGTAAAATAACATAGTCTAGGCCACTGCGGTTTGATTCTGTAGAAATACCATTCTGAAAATCAGAGTTAACTTGCTATCCCAAAATAAGACGCATCTCTAACCCCTCGGGGAATGCCTGAGAATCGAACTCACTGCCACCGAGGTGGCACGCCAGCACCGTACCGACTACGACACTGAGGCGCTTTAAGACATCAAGTAAAACGTAATTTGACCATAGTGACTTAACCTAGGCATCATATAGCTACATCGACCAACCATAAAATCGGCCTCAAATATGAAAAACAAACACTTATCTTAATTTACCTATGTATTGAACAAAGTCCCATCTCAATCTATATTTTGTTAGTATAGCCGAAGCCAATGACGTAGGTAAAGGTTATGTTCCTGGCGGTACAATTGTACGTTAATAGAATCTATGCTACTTACGAACGAACAGTGTTCCGTTGACGAAGGGAACATATAGCCATTGTGGAGGGAAACCAAACCAAAGGTCTGTGTTACTATGTTATAACAACTTAGCACTATCCCAATTGTGCTAAGTTTTTAAAGAGTACAAAAATCCTAAATTGCAGTCTTTAAATGTCGAGTAAAGGGAGCTGACGTGAGCAAAACCCCGTCCACCACCATCATGAATCTACACCGACCAATACCAAGCCAGGCGACTCTCGCCAGGTCAGTGGTTCTGGTCACTCCCTAAATTAATGGGCTAATTTGAACGAACTATTATCCGCCAATACCCTCTATTTAAATCTAATAGTACTGGTAAACGTAAACTTAATCATCGCATTCAGAATACAAAGAATCCTGTTGGTCTCACTAAAGAGAGTACCTCGAGGGTAAAACACCGAATGGCCAGTCTTTACCGTAGCGCGACCGCCTTCCCGAAAAAGTACTACAAAGTACTACAATGGGTCCTGCAACCAAGGACAATACTATTAGTTCAAAGAGTCCAGCGTCCGTCGAAGAAAATATACCCAGCTGTCACTACTTCCTACTGAAATAAGTAGTTTTCTCCAAGGTCACAAAATTAAGGCAAAATAACAAAATTAAGGCAAATAAAGCCCATACCTAGTATATATTACGATTTTCAGGAAGATGGTCGCGCTAGGGTAGAAGTGGCCGCCAGGTGGCCATTTGGTATTTTACCCCCCCCAAAACCCGTTCCCAATGGGGACCCTCTTTACCGTAGGATAGAGCTCAAAGGTAAATTACAGTCGTCCGAATAAAATAATACTCTAAATTCTCGTTTAGGAGGTAAAACTGTATAGTAACCGGCAACTGCCATATTGTAGGTCGCCGCGCGCAAAAAAAAATAAAAAAAAATTCCATGTACTGCCGAAGCAAGTACATATACTAAAATGTGGAACGCTTCACGATTTTGCGTGTCATCCGGAATTCTTATAGAGATCTACAGGGAGAGCGAGGGTTACGTTCAACTAGTTTAGTTCCCCATTTCGTTTCCAGTTAAAACACAGAGTAAACTAAGGCTGCAGCATTTCTTTGCAACAGCAAGAAGTACATAACTAATCGTCTCTGTAGTGCAAATACACATCTAATAACCACAATATATACATAAATTATAAATTTCGAATGATTGAAATAACAACTCTTACCTTAAACAGGAGTAAAGTTGGCAGAACTGGAGCGCGGCTGCGCGATATCGTCTTCCTTCCAAGTAGTCTGGCTGCACGAAATTGTTAAGTGTTAACTGTGCAAGACTGGGTCCCTCTCTGACTCTTCAGTCTGGCAGGTGGCGGATCACAACCGCACCGACGATTGAAACAAAGTACGTGGACCAATCACAATGACTCGTAACTAGACCAGGACCAATGAGAATTCTCACTTTACCGCTAAACGTTTAGCGGCAGCCAGGCAACCAGACGTGTACTCTACGGGATGCGACCAAGGGCCCATTCGCCGGAAGTGACATTTTCCTGACGAACCATTCAATATACACTAAGCATATTCTTGTTTTCCTTAGTATTTATCACGACATACTTCGAATATCTGTATAAATATACTAATAAAATCAAATAAAGTTTACTTTACATGAAGTTGGGGGATAAAGACAGCGTCGAAACGACGTGGGCGTGACTTTGTGATATTGCTTGACGTTTCGTTCGTCCGATTCGTCTTGCAGTGTACGCGTTCGCTGGGTTACGTTCCGTCCGGTGCTCAGAACAACGGATGGAAAGTAGCCCATGGAGAACACGTTTACTGCAACTTTGCTCACTATCGGAATGAATAAGCATGATACGTTCTGCGTCTTTCAAGTTGCAACTCTCTCTCTCTCTCTCTCTCTCGTGAATCAAACAAAACATTCTTTTCACTGTAAAAAATAATATAAATGAATAAAGCCGAAGGGTAATCACATTAAGGTCGAAAACAGATGCTGCTTCTCTGTTTCATTTTTTCTTCATCGAATAATGAAACTAAGCGAATGAATGTCATTTTGAATCAACACTATACGGCAACTTGCACTTTCCAATGACAAGGAGGTCTTTACCCACTTTATCATGGTGCTTATTAGTAGCAACAGGATATTCAAGTTAGTTTTATATCGTTTACCTAAATTGCCTGCTAGTATTGCAGTGTTTGTGTGTGTGGATGTATGCTCCCGTAAAAGAATTCCTGAATTAGACCTACTGTTGTGCGTCTACCTACAATGACCGTACATTTTTGGACAGGAGTCTTTCAGATGGCTTCTTTATAATGCTGTAATTGTATCCACAAACCAAGATGTTGCAATTTATGGAACAGAACACAAAGAAGAAAAAGAACTCTTCCATGTAGATCTACCCTCTTCCAGGACGGAGGCATCTTGCCATCGTTACGTACACTCTAAATGCCACCTTGAGGTTTAATTTACACGCTCTTTAGAATTTAGGCCTAAATTATACTCAAAGAAAACTAAATCACTGAATGCTTAAATTTTACATAACCACACAGACATACACACACACATTGCATTAGTGTACTTGACTATAAATATGCAACGCGGAAATCGAAAGTCATGCCCAAGGCAATGAACAAAGACCGCCAAACACGTATACTACTAGTACACCACCCAACAACATACAGTCGTGTTCAGTACGTAATATTGATGATAACCGAATTTCCCAGAATCAACGTCAACGTGGGTGTTTTCAGGGGACCAGCAGTTATAGAATTTTAGATTAGATTGCGCTGTTCATTTTTTTTTTTTTTTTTTTTAAGAACTGTATATTTGGTATCGTCGCCAATATGCCTATGTGCAATAAATCAGACAAACTGTGAAGTATATATTCTTTTACTTACTACTGACACATTATGATGGTCGGTCTATATCTATGGTTAGAACTTCTGCCATTACTATTTTTCGGAAGAATCTTGAAAGAAAACGAACATTTTGCATGACAACCTTGCAAAGAAAAAAAAAATACTGTAAGCGCTGTAATAAAAAAAAATTACGACAGTGAGCTAACCACGTTTGTTTCTTCGTAAGCATGAGATCTGAATTTTTATAACAGCTAGAAGGACGGTAAAACGAGCAAGGGCTGTACACACATGTCCAGTGTAATATTGAGCCCGTTACCGAGTTTCGTTTGTAACAGAGTCGAAAATGCCAGTTTCTGCAAATTCATTTCAAAAAAGAAATAGTGGAATCTTTGTTGATTCAATGATATTTCTATGACCAGTTTCATTTTCAGTGCAAATGAGTCAAAGAGGCGCAGCAGCTGTTTTCAACAAGACTGCAATTATACTTCGTAGCGGGTAGGCCTAGTGCCGTCAGACTGAAGGCATTACGTAAAGTTCTTTGCAGCATGCCTCTGGGCCTTAGCTACAACCCTTTTCGTTCCTTTTACTGTACCTTCTTTCATATTGTCTTTCTTCCATACTTTCCACCCTCTTCTAACGGTCGATCCATAGCGCAACTGCGCTGTTTTCTGATGCAACTTACAAAACTACTTTTTTCTTCTTCTTCTTTACTGTCAATTTCGGTTTCAGCGCTGAATGGCCGATCATAGGTCCCTGTGTTTGGCCCATAATCCTACAGCATTTCACTTGCTGTAGTAATTAAGACTCATCACGAATTCGTATGATGGAGTGTTAATTCATAGTGACTCATCAGAAGCGTCTGCATCGTTGGTTGCCAACAGGAAGTGGGGCTGATAATGCTGAAGGTTAAGCAATGTCCTAATCGAGACGAGAAAGGAGAGATAAGAATGGAAGAGTTTTTTTTGTTCATATGTTACGTTTATGAGAACACCCGCACACTGAAGTAGTGTGAACGAAAATTTCTTTGTAATTAGCGTATTAGCATTCGGCATTTTAGCTGCGTGATTGAAGAATGCTGAACCCCCACCCCAACACCCACCTCTCTCTCTCTCTCTCTCTCTCTCTCTCTCTCTCTCTTCTCTCTCTCTCTCTCTCTCTCTCTCTCTCTCTCTCTCTCTCTCTCATAACAGTCACATCGTCAATAACTTGTCTTTTCTTTTCTGTTTCCTATCTTCAAAAAGTTTTATACAATTGTGTTTCATTCTTGTTCATAGTTCAACTACAAACGTTAAGGACAAATGAGGTTATTCAGCGCTGAAACGGAGATTAACAGTAAATGTTTGAAAGGTGTAACAGGAAGAAAACCTCTCAGTTGCACTATGAATCAATATTATTGTTAGGGAAGGATGGATTATGTAAGGCGGAAGAAAGAGAACATGAAAGGAGATACAGTAAATGGAACGAAAGGGGTGGCAGCCAAGGGCCGAAGGCACGCTGCAAAGAACCTTGAGTAATACAGTCCAACGCAAGAGGTGCACTGAAGGCACTATTCTGCTACGACGAGGGAGTAGCTCATGAAGTCATTTAGGCCAATAATAGGTAACTGGATGAGTAAATGGCAGGTTATACGTGGCAACCATTTAACACACACGGCTCCTACAGTCAAGAATCCGATGTGTTGCCGACCCAGTTTTATGAACATGGGACATGGCCCTCTCTCTCTCAGCACCTCTATGCGGCCCCTGGCTGGCTTAATTCCGAGTTCCGACCACTTCACCAATCACTCGGCTCTGTCTCCCGTAACTTCATAAGACTGCAGGGATGACTTGCAAACCATCTGATGGAGGGTCGGGGGAGATCAGGTGGGTGGGGGATGTTAAAGACCGTTTCGACCAAATTAAACTAGATACAATACATCCTATATACGTATATTTATGTACTGGTATGTTTGTGTGCCTAATTTTACCAGCTTCATGTAGTCAAGTTTGGTATAGGCCTATTGCATGTGTTTATACATGTCATCGATTCTTAAATTCTTACATACACACACACACACACCACACACACACACACACAACACACACATATATATATATATATATATATATATATATATATATATATATATAGATATTATATATATATATATATGATAATAATATATGTATATATATATATAAAGGTGAGTATTTAAACAAAAATTACTATTCATTTTTGACCAATTCAAAATCGACACTGCATACGATCGAAAGTTTAACTAAGGGCAGCTCACAGAGACGGCAGAAAACAATGCTGTTTTTATGTTTATATTTGTTGTGTGCGGTGATTATATGTTTAATAGGTCAGGCAAAATGAAAAAGAAGGTGATACTCGCTTTTATTCGGTGTTGTAGTACTAAGCAACACACCTACGAATTGTATCTCCGAGAATTTTTTTTCTTTTATTCGGTGTATTTTAAAGTGTTATGCACTACTGTGATGTTTAATGGGTTCGAGCAAGTTAGGACAAAGAAAGTGATATAGGTACCCATGTTTATTTGGATAGCATGCCTACTGTACTGCATATATCCATACAAGAGAGAGGGTTAGAGAGAGGGTTTCTGTTCTTATTTTCAAAGTATATATATATATATATATATATATATATATATATATATATATATATATATATATATATATGTGTGTGTGTGTGTGTGTGTGTGTGTGTTGTGTGAATACCAAGGTATGGGGAGTACCATCTTTCCTCGCCAGCTGTAGATGGCACATCGCATTACTTTATAATTTACGATTGCTGGAAATCAGTGTTTCACAGGCGAGCCAGTTGCCAGGGGTGACGGAGAGGTTGGGGCGAATGTTTAAAGGGTTCAAATGAATAACACCACCCCCCAACCTCAACTCCCAAAGAACACACCTGGAGTTCCACCTGGTCTGTGTTGCGAAAATAAATAGATACGAAAGATATATATACATATATATATATATATATCTATATATATATATATATATATATATATATATATATATATATATATGTTACATTGCAGTGGCTACGTTTTTACGGCGCACGGAAATAATACGAAATGGCATAAAAATAATTCTAGAAAATTAATTACGTTTCTACTATTTTTTTCAGAAATTGAATACGCTTTATTTTTTGTATTCGCCATATTTGATTTTATTTTTTAATAGGTTTCTTGCTATTTTTAAAGATGAAATCCTTATAAAAGACATTTTTTTTTCAGTTCAACGAAGACAAAACAACACGTACGTAGCTACACGGTCTAGGTCCTTGGTCTAGACCGTGCATACGTAAACATTCGTTCGAACGTTCCCGTCTCTCCTGACGCCTACCCCCGGCCCTATATCAAGAAGGTCCCGAAGCTCCCCCCCCCTCACCCCCCACCGCGCTGACCACACAACACAGATGACGTGGAGGTAGTACTACAGGTTTTAAACGTGTTCGTTTGTTTCGATCACAGCCCCATTCCGGACCGTAACTCAGTATTGCCAAACTACCGGTAGATCTAGAGATAATAATTCTCTCTCTCTCTCTCTCTCCTCTTCCATTGACAACATCAATTTAGCCTTTTTTTCTGGTTCGTTAGAGTTGGCAACAGTGCTGTAATTGTGGTGACAAGTGTGGTTTTACAGGCGCTGTTGCAACAAAGCCGGCTAATGGTGGTTACTAGACTCAGCACGTTTTTCGGCCACTGCACATCCACCATGGCCCCGTCCCTGGACCCCGCTGGGTGCCAAGTGCCAACACTTCAAAATTCCACCTTACACCAACTGATCCACCAGTTGTCAAATTTGGCTCTCCGGTCTACGGACCTGATCATAGGCTTACTGTGATAAAATGCATACTATCTCCTCAGTGACTCTGAATGATGATATATTATAATATAAAGAACCTTCAGTCCTGTGTTATAAGATCATAAACATGCCGATTTGTATTGATAATACATAATACAGGCACAAGAAAGGGTTATGTAAATTAAATGAAATAGTCCATACAGATCCAACACAAGCGAACGATGGGCTTTCAGTAGTAACCTATATTTTATCTCATTATTATTATTTGAAAATATAAAGGCATATGGATATGGGAGTGAGAATAAAATGTATTTTAATTATGTCTTACATGTTTATTTTAAACTAGGAGTAGGGTAGTATTCAAAAGAGCATTCTTGTCTACGTATAATATGAGGCTACCTTGGTGTGAAGGAAACGCTGATTGCATAATGGCTGAAAGACAGGGAATATCTTTTGAGAATACTTTGCCTAGTTAGATAATTGTTTCTTGAACATACAGATAGTCTTGATAGCTCAGTGGCCGGAGCAAATTCTGGAGTATTTTGCCAAATAATTTATTGAGCAAAAGTTTGAAAAGTCACGGAGTTTCCATATCGCCCTCTGTGCGCTGATGACATTACCTACAACATAATAAAAGGATACCCATGAAATTTTGTTTCTAAGGTGCTATATCACTCGAATCTTTTAGTACCAAGTGAAACTTATTTAAGAATGTATGAAAATAATATCTGCATGAGAAAATCGACTGAATCAATCATGCCAATGAAAAACTAGTCAATATTGAATGTCAACAACAATTGGAAAAGTATCTGACAAACAAATGCTAGATTTGGGGAAATTTCCTGCACAACCATCTTTTCGTAATATTTTCATTTGATCATTTTCTTACTGTGGAGTTTTTAGTGTTCTTTGTTGTCATGATAAATTATTGATTTTCTTTTTTAATCGTGAAATGCTTTCTGTTAGGTATCCGACGTATGAGAACTATATGTTGTTCGGATAAGTAATTAGTGTGAGATCCAAATGTATCTGTATGCGAGTTACGTAGACATATGTAGCCTACATCTCTATTGCATAATAATAACGGTAAAGGTAATACCACACCTACTTGAGAATGGCACTCTTGCATTACTGTGGTTTATTTAATATGATACTGATAAAATAATTTTATTAACTAGTGAAGAAGCCTATAAAGGCACAGAGTTGAAGGAGAGTTCGTGGTGTTTTTTATGAAAAAGATGCCCACGTCTACATCAGAGAGTTGGAGTGACGCGTAACGTGTGTGTGTGTGTGTGTGTGTGTGTGAGAGAGAGAGAGAGAGAGAGAGAGAGAGAGAGAGAGAGAGAGAGAGAGTGCGTGCCTGTGTGCGTAATTGAGTGTACTATATGTGACTGCATCTCATCCAGAATTGTAGGCCTACTGTCACATATCACCGTTACTACACTACATCAGATAAACATGTCGAAATTCCCGAGTTAAGTGTTTTGAATTCATTTTTGAGAACGAACTTGAGAATTATCTTAAAAAGTTTTTTTTTCTTTTTTATTTTAATATGAACTCTCTAGTTCTGTATTCGCATTAATTGTAGTACAACTTCTCTTTTTTTTTCAATAAAGTTACGGATCGAACTTCTTGGTTCGACTTTTGAATTGCCCTCTTTTTAACTTTGGTTTATTTGCGTGCCAATGCATTGTAATTTCCTTTAAGTAATTCATTTCAACATATTTATCATATGATATACCCAATTGATATGTTCAACTTTTATTTATTAATTTTAATTTTGAATTAAACAAGTGTATTTCAACACTCCTCCATTTTATGTAACGTTTCCCGTGATCCAAGCTTAGCCTAGTGGTTGATCCGATAAATTGCGTTCATACCTTGAAGTTATAGAAACAAGGTGATATATAAAACGAGTCAGTCCTCTAAAGTTTGAAAGAGAGAGAGAGAGAGAGAGAGAGAGAGATGAGAGAGATAGAGAGAGAGAGACGAGAGGAGAGCGAGAGGAGAGGAGAGAGGAGGAGAGGAGAGAATGAGAGAATGGGGGGGGGGGGGCGGTGCATACCTCTCGTCGTATCTCACAGCAACTTGATCGAATGACAAAGCAACGTGTCATGCGTTCTGGGATAATGTCGTTAGGTCAACGCAAGCAATTCGTTGATCAGATTCATTCGTTGATATTCGATTTAAAGTGGAATTGTTTGGGTTTTGTTCAAGAAAGCAACAGTTCCACACCCTTGTCTTTATCTGGTAACTCCGTCTCTTATATTAGTAATGATAGCAACACATTGAGGATAGAATAGCCTATAAGTAGTCTGCCACTGACTTTCATTGTCTGGGTATTTAATTATACATTTTTTAAAGTACACCCTCGTTTAATATACGAGTAAAACAATGTTGGTTAGTGCAAACAAGCTCCCATACCTATAAAGAAAGCTAGGCCAACCCACTGCTATCATACCCATTTTTCTGTTAAAACAATTCCACGACAAATATATAAGATGTCTCCTTGTTATGTTAACCTACCAAATAAAGTTCCCATGCCTAAAAATAATAACAGCTTTATATGTCGTCCGATTTCTTATAAAGCTTTGAGCATTGGTGGGCGAAATCGTATTTAGGTCAACATGTTGGGCAAAAACGTCTTTGGAGTCGCAATGTGGCGCAATCTTTAAAATTGATGTATATAACACAACTAATCATCTTCCGCGGGTGGCTTATACAACAGATTTCATTAAGCTTCATTTCTGCGTTATATTTAGTCTTTTTAATGATATTGTGCTATAAATGGTGGAATAATTAAATGGTACTACTAGCCACGTATAGAACTTGAGTCTATGATGCAATACAACAGGCGCATCATATAGCTCTTAGCCATTTTATGGATAAATGTACATTAATGACTTGTGTATCAAAGGTTTCGTTATGCAACTATAAACAAGAATTGTGATAATGATACTATACATTCATTGTTCGGAATACACAATTATTGTTCATCAATGCTGTTTCGGAAATTCGGACAGATATGTCGATAAGAATATTGCAATGGCGTAGTAGTATAACAAGCGTGAAAGTGCAAGAGAAACGATAACCGATAGTAAACAAAGCAAAAATTTTGCTTTATTTACTATCAGTTGTTTACTTATTGTTCATTTTGCTGCCAAATGAACAATTAACAATGTTTAAAATGAATCTTCGTAAGATATAAAACATTTCTCAAAAAAGGGGAAATATCAGGTGAAAGGTTTGCATAGAAAATTTTTCATAAGAGACACATTTGCACCAAAATTAGTACATTTAGCCATCCACTCTTTTAACGAAGGCGCAGGCTTTAGCTGTTGGGCAGATGTCGCAGATTGCTGTGGGGATACATCTGTTTTTCCCATCGCTCGACAGAAAATTCTCACTTGAACAAATGGGCCACGTCACTGGAGGGTAGCGTTCGAGTGAGGTTGCGGTTTGTATGATCGTTTGTTAATTAAATCACTTAAATGCAAGTATAAAGTACGATTAATGATATTTTAAATAGATAGAAATAGTATTAAAAATATTTTATAAGTTTGTGAGTTGCAAAAAATATCAACGATTGGTGGATGTCACCACAATGAGCGTTTCTTTTCCCCTTAAGAAAAATGTTTGTAAAGAGCAAAGCTGGTTGCATTAATAGAAAACGCCTACTCCAATGTTTACGTTAATGAATGGTGAGGGATGGGCCAGCGGCGTAGCGGCGTTGTTGTGGGTTGTGAACTGTCAAGTGCCGCAGACTACTGATCTCACTACTACCTATGTAGTTTAACAAAGGGGGAAATATTAATATTCTTTTTTACCCTGGTGTGAATTGAGTACACAATACCGATATTTCCTGCAAAGTGCCAAGGTTAATCACGAAAGGAGTTAGAAATGGGGTCCTTAAGAACTCGTGGTGCCGGGACAATGCTGGTGATGGCGGGAGTAGTATCTGTATTTCTAAGCCTTCCTTCCGTGCTAGGAACATCTGACGACCCATTCATGTCGTACGATTTTCTGTACAACGAGGGTATAGAAAAATACTTGGCAGAAGACTGGGAGGGATGTATTAAATTCATCGAGATGGCGTTAGAGGATTGGCATTGGTGGCAAAAAAACATCGTAAGGTGAGTACGGTCCTGACTGTGTAATGGGTAAAATATTCCTTTAATTATTAGTGATTTGTTTAGGAATTGATTCATCCTCCTCCTCTAATATCCTTACTGTTGTAAGAGTGATTGGAACTGTGAAACGTTTTGTAATGATAACAACACATTGACAACTGGGCACAAAGCCAGTAGCTATACCTAGCTACTATATATCGGTGATCGTAGGCAAGGTCATTGTAACCCTTGGTGTGCAACATGTTGTTGGTGTTATCCATAGGGGCGGTAGTGCCTTCAGTGTACCTCATGCAGTGCACTTTAGGCTTACTACCTAGCTACTTACGGTTCATTGCAGTGTCCCTACGGCTTCTTCCATCTTACTTGCCACCCTCTTCTAGCAAAACTCAATTCACTGGTGCGTAGGTAGGTAATAGTAACTCCGCAGCGGGTACCTAGCCTATATCTTTCGAATTTGCAGTTTCCTATACCTAGTAGGTAGGTAGCCTAATTGGGTTGTTTAATAAGAATTTACTGTAATTTTTGGGTGGTGGACTCCTAATCCCTGGGGGCTAGCTATTATTGGCTAGTGGACTGTAATTAGCCCCTACGGGTTAGCTAGGTACTAATATTAAATACTGCGAAATCCATTTGATGCCCCAATCCCTAGTGGCTGTTGTGGTAGATCTAGGGTAATTATCCACGGCGGCCTAGACTATGGCAGCTGCGGTTGTTCTATGCAGTTTTACTTACTGAACAAGAATTTTAAGTAATATTTATTCGGACGACTGTAATTAACCCCCAGGGTCCAGTACTAAACACGGCGAAATACATTGGACGGCCCAATCCCTAGTGGATGTCGTATCCACAGTTACGTTCCTTGCAGTCGGTGTGGAGTGTTTCTGTAGAAATACCGCTGTTGTATTCGCGGGAATGTTTGTTGCAGTCCATGCGTAGTTATTGCCTAGGGTATTTCTATATAAGCATTTTGCGGCGCTACACGACGGTACCAGAGGGTGCTATGTATTGACATACTATAGAGTTCAAAGGTAAATAATAGTTTAGTTACCGAATAAGTATTACTTTAAATTCTTGTTCAGCAGGTAAAACTGCATAGAAAAACCCCAACTACCAGAGTCTAGGTCGCATCAGAGTAGGGGGAACAACTGACTGGCCTAGCGGATCCAGTTTCCACCACGTGTGAAGCCACCCTCCGAAAAAGTACTTTAACGTGTCTTGACAGTGGAGATGGGCATCAGTCACGAGTTGTTGGTCGTGAGAGCAGGAGCTCAAGACCTCTACTCTCCTTTCGAAGTAAGTATTTTCTCCAAAGTTAGAAATTAAGGTCATATTTTAATATTAAACAGAGGTTAATGAAAGTTTGGCTCTACGCATTGCACACATACCTCCATGACACTTTCAAAATTTTTACTTACAACTCCAAATATTTAGAAGATTGACACCATCTTGATGTTAGCAGAATCGCTTTTGTCAATAAACTTCTCATTCCATGTGCTAAATCCGCACACCACTTGTACCCATAGACGCTGGGGCACGTTCTTCACAAAAATCTTAAACAATGACTTCCAACCATGACTTATTCAAGGAAGCGTGCACTAGATAATTATTTGAATAAATAGTTAAACAACAGTATAAGGTCATGAATTGCATAAATTTTTTTACATATTCATGGTTATTAATATGAAAATATTCGTTGTTGAAAAAATAACTAGATTCCTGACTCAAATATCAACAGTTTTGCTGTGAACAATACCTATGGCATTCTTCGCACTCTTCTATTGTTTGTCAGTGTTGCCAATTGTTATGTGTTTACCGTCCAAACTGGGTATTAGACTTACACAAAACCGGGGAAATAAGTGAAATTAGCGTATCTATTTGTAGTATATATATATATATATATTATAGCAGTTTTATCATTATTGCATTAATATGACAACTAGAATTCATGGAAACAGTTTGTAAATGCATTGGCGTATGTGTGAAGCTCCACTAGATTGGCAACGATGAGTCATTTTGCCATCTGCTCGCATCTACTTTAGAAATATCTGTAATTTTTAGGGGTTAATTTGGTTGCAAAAAAGGGATAATAGACATGAATTAAATAAACATTTTGAAGTAACAAAGTACTAAAGTTAAACTAAATAATGAGTAAAGTAAACAATTAAGGGAATAAAGCTTTGCACCTCATAAACCGTGTACTAGTCGTGTGCTGCCTGCAACTGTGTTTGTGGAGTAAGTGCTTAGGAACCAGGAACCGCGACATAGTTCAAGTGCAATTTGGAGTGAATTAAGACCAAAACATGTATAATTACAATCAAATAAGCACTGTGGAGTTTCAGTTGTGATTGCAGTAAGGATAAAACCACCGATTACAAGATAAAAATGAATTTCAGTTTAAACCATGACCCCGGGAACAAGAAGTTTCATACTTTCACTAATATAGGCAACCAAATTTTGTTTTATTGTGCTGATTACAACTGCAATCTTGAGTAAAATCAATAAACATTACATATACTATACGCTAACATTGTTGAAATGAGTGCTGGGAAGGCTGGGAAAGTTGTTGTATTTGCTGTGCTTACGAATGGCACCTCAGGCATTTGCCGCCATATTGGATTTCAAAACTGCCTTGAAAACATATTTTAGGAAGAGCTCACATGCTTATTGTAGTTCGTATGGCACTTTCATATATCACACTATGTTGATGAAGCTTCAATGTTTTGAATGGTATGCTTAAAGATGTAATTGTATTCTTGTTTCACCAATTAAATATCAAGTGAATAAGGCTGATCCACGCAATGACGATGGATCCACTGCGGTGGGTGTTTCCCCCTAGTTATATAGATCTACCATTGCCTAGAATTACTGATTTGCTTAAAGAAATACCCATGATTCCTAGTGCAACTGCGATGTTTTCCTACTGTTACACCTTTCAGACCTTTTACTGTCAATTTCCATTTCAGTGCTAAATGACCTCATAGGTCCCTTGTGCTTTGCCTTTGGCCTAAATTCCATCAGTAGCTATTCAACTCAACTCAACATGTTGGTGCAGTTAGATGCCTTACCTAGTCCTGAATTGTACACTGGTTTGGTTAATGACTTATTAGTTATACTATTAATCTGGTATTATTTTACTTCATTTCCAATTCTCAACAGGCTATTAGAATTTCTTGTTCTTCTGCCTAGCCTCCTTAATATGCTTACTGCAAAAAGCTTATTAAAATCTACTAGAAATGGGCAGTACCATTTATGAGATTTCAGCAAATGTAAAGGAGACAATCACATGAAGCTGTCATCTTTTGTTGATATAATGTTTTGACTAAACAGTTTAGAAAAGAATGTATACCTACATAGGTAATGCAGTACTGGTGAGATGATTAGGGAAATTTACTAGGATAATGAGAAATTTGTTGTCTTTTGTTAATGTTTTTATAATCATCCCCAAGAACTGGTCCTAAACGTGGCAGAAGCCCTGCTCTATGCTATTTTTACTCCCAGCCCCTTAGGATGAAAGTAAAAATAGGTATAGACAAATGAGGTTAAATTTCTCAGATTATCTCACCAGTACTGCATCATATAGTCTACAGTCTTTTTTTACATTGTTTAACCAAGTAGTACATATAGCTCAATGAAGAATGTTGTCTTCGTGCAACCATCTCCTTTGTGTTTAGCCCACTGAGGTGTTTATTCAGTGGTATTAATTTACTTAAAACCTCTATTGCATTTGGATTTGAAAGTATCATTGGTTAACCCTTAAACGCCGAAGTGGTAAAAATAAAAAACTCCCCCGAATTCCAGAGCCGGTTTTGAGTGAGCGCGGAAGCGGAAAAAATAATTTTAATGTATGACACTTACCTGGCAGGTATATATATAGCTATATTCTCTGTTCCACCTGGCAGAAATTTTCAAAACTCGCGGCAAACGCTAGTAACCTATTAGTAGTTCAGGCAACCACCACCCCGTTACCGTGGCGCTAGCGCTAGGAACCGTTCCCAATTGGGCCAGATTTTCTCTGCCAGCCGAACCGGCAACATTGTTGGTGGTTCCCTGCTAGAATTTTCATTCTCGTTGCTGACTGATCTTGGATTTTGGTATTGTACTCGGAAACGTTAGCTTGGCATTCGCTTTGGATTGTTCTTTAAAGATGTCTGATACTGGAAGTATGTTTAGAGTGTGTGTAAAAGAGGGGTGTAAGGTAAGATTGCCGAAAGCTTCGGTCGACCCTCATACCGTTTGTAAGAAGTGTAGGGAGAATGTGTGTACTTGGGAGAATAGATGCATTGAATGTGAGAATTTATCAGAGAAGGAATGGAAGGTCTTTATGAAATATGTTGAGAGGCTTGAGAAAGATCGTGTAAGGAGATCTGTTTCTCGTAGTGAGAAGTCAAATTCTTCGAGTAAAAGGAGTGAATGTATTTCCTCTCCAGCTCCTTCTAATGTAGAATTGGTAGTTCCTTCTCCCCAGGTATCTCCTGCGCCCGCTGCTGTATCGGAGGAGGCGAACGATACAAATATTGTGAAAGTGTTCGCTGCCCTGGCGTCCATGGGCGACCAGATACAGCGACTTACAGATAGAGTTAGTGCTTTCGATGTCAGTGAAAGTGTAGTGGAGGGGGCGTCTGATCGTCTCTCTCGTGCTCCTAGACCTAGACCTCTGTCAAGCTCCCAGACCCAAGGGAGAGGCATGTCGACAGTCGAAGGGAGGCGAGAGAGGTTTTGTCACGGTCAGGCGTCCCTTCGAACAGTCCTGTTGCAGGTTCCCAGGCTGTTGCAGTTCGCCGCAGAAAAGGCGTAACTGGGAAGTGTGCGTCCTCGGAAGGTTCGACTTCCGAGCGAGAACGTCGGTATGCAGTGGTGTCTCGCCCACTCAAGAGGACGTTCAGGACATCAACTGCTCTCGAGAGACAGGTGCAAGATAGTGAGGCTTGGAGTAGTCCTGAGGTGTTGTCTTCCTCGGAAGACGGGGACGCAGTGCCGATCAAGAGGAAAAGGATTTTTCGTACTAGAGAGGACGCAGGACGCACTGGTGATATACGTCCGTCTCGGCATGGTATTTCCATGGGAGAATCGCCTCCATCTTCTCATGTATCCTCCCCTCGTATTTCTCCGTCGGGTAGAGTACAAGATCGCTCTCCGTTAGGTCGCAGTCCCGCTCGTAATCCTCATCCTTCGTCGTCTACCATTCAGGAGGATAGTACGAAGCATTTCTTACGGGAAATGCAGTCCAAGTTGGCAGTGCTGGTGAAGTCTTGGGATGCTCCTGAACAAGCATCTTCGAGGCGTAAGGACGATTTCCTTCCCATTAAGTCTTCTAAAAGGGAAGACAAGGACGCGTTCGCCGAGGACGCAGGGCGCACTGGCGCTAGGAGGAAAATAGTTGCGGAAGAAGCAGGACGCAAACGTCAGGACGCGGGAACAATGGTGGACGCAGGACCAGGACGAGGGCGGGGCAGGAGGCAGGAAGCAGGCGTGTCTACGATGGACGCAGGACGCAGGCGGCAGGACATCGAGAGGCGGCAGGACGCCGACGCCTCGGTAGCCGCAGGACGCAGGCGGCAGGACATCGAGAGGCGGCAGGACGCCGACGCCTCGGTAGCCGCAGGACGCAGGCGGCAGGACTCTATTCCTTCAACGAAGCGTCAATACGACGAGGATTTACAAGACATTTCTTCAGCAGAAGAAGAATTGGAAGTAATTGAAGAAAAGAATACGGAACCTTCTTCAGATTATAAGGTTCTGACTTCACGTCTTATGGCTGTTTTTGAGGGGGAATTTAAACCGACAGCTCCGTTATCCCCCTTATCACAGTTTTCCAAGACTAGGACTCCAAAGAAGTCCTCTTTCCTTAAAATGACAATGTCAATTTCGGCAAAGAAGGCCCTTCAACGGGTGAATGACTGGATGAAGGAGAAGAAAGAAGCGGGAAAATACTCTTTTGTTTTTCCTCCAGCTAAGTTGGCTTCTAAATCAGGAGTATGGTACGCTACTGGAGAAAGTCTAGGCCTGGGAGTACCTGCCTCCTCCCAGGGGGACTTCTCCAGTATAGTAGACAGCTCACGCAGACAGGCGTTACAGTCTGCCTAAGGTTTGGTGGGACGTCTTCAGAATTTGACCATCTATTTAAAGGGATTTTTAGGACTTTCGAAGTCTTCAATTTCTTGGATTGGTCTTTGGGAGCGCTAGCGAACTCCCTAGAAGAAGAGGATTCGCAGGACTTAGAAACAGCTAAGAGCATTATGTCCTGCATGGATAAGGCTCTGAGAGACGGAACGAATGAACTGGCTTCGTTATTCACAGCAGGAGTACTTAAGAAGAGATCGCTGTTGTGTTCGTTCGCTTCAAAAGGAGTTTCTAACTCTCAGAAATCGGAGTTACTGTTCTCTCCTCTTTCGAAACAGCTGTTTCCTTCTTCAGGTGATTAGGGATATAGCTCTCTCCCTTTCGCAGAAAGCCACTCAAGATCTTCTTTCTTCTTCAGTTAAAAAGTTCTTACCAACCAAGTTGGTGAAGAAGACTCCAAAGGATACTAGGCCTTCGCAACAGCCCTTTCGAGGAAGAACATTCGCTCGACCCGCCTTTAGGGGTAAGAGAGTACCCGCGAAAAGAGGAGCCAAGACCCCCTCTAAAGAATGAGAACTCAGTCCTCCAGACGACAGTGGGAGCCAGACTTCAAGGTTTTTGGGAAGTTTGGCAGAATATGAAGGCAGATCCCTGGGCTGTCAACGTAGCTCGGGAAGGGTACAAGATTCCTTTCTTGAAAAGACCTCCTCTCGCAACATCTCCGAGAGCCCTCGGGGCAAATTACAACGATTTAGAGAAGAAAGCGGCTCTGTGGGAGCAAGTAGCTTCCATGCTAGAGAAAGGAGCCATAGAACCTGTTCTGGATCACGAATCTCCGGGATTTTACAACCGTCTGTTCCTGGTTGCAAAGTCCTCGGGAGGTTGGAGGCCAGTGCTGGACGTAAGTCAACTGAATCTTTTCGTAGAAAAGACCAAGTTCACTATGGAGACGAACGATTCAGGTACTGGCAAGCGGTACGTCCAGGGGACTGGATGGCGACTCTGGACTTACAAGACGCATACTTTCATATTCCGATTCATCCAGGAAGCAGGAAGTATCTAAGGTTTGTGATTCAGGACAGGGTCTTTCAGTTCAGGCCCTATGCTTCGGCCTTTGCACAGCCCCTCAAGTGTTCACGAGGATGATGTCCAATGTGGCGAGATGGTTACATTTAAGAGGGATCAGAGTGTCTTTTTATCTGGACGACTGGTTGATAAGATCCAATCAAGAAGTCAATGTCTGGAGGACTTGAGTCAAACATTGGACTTGGCAAAAGACCTAGGTCTGGTAGTGAATATGGGAAAGTCTCAATTGGAGCCCCAACAACAGATAGTTTATTTGGGGATTCAGATATCGGCAGTGACTTTTCGGGCTTTTCCGTCCCCCGAGAGGCAAGCCCAATGCATTCGGAAGGTGCAGGACTTTCTAAAGAAAGACCGATGCTCTGCAAGAGAGTGGATGAGTCTACTGGGCACACTCTCTTCGCTAGAGAGGTTCATTTCTTTAGGAAGACTGCACATGAGACCTCTTCAGTTTTTCCTGAAGGATTCATGGCCAAGAAAATTGCAACCGGATTCCTTCCAGTTTCTAATTCCGGCCGAAGTAAAGGAGGAATTAAAGTGGTGGCTAACTCCAGGCAGGTTAGCAAGAGGGATGTCGCTTCAGCAGAAGAACCCAGACCTGTCTTGTTTTCCGACGCGTCGGACGCGGGTTGGGGAGCGACATTAGGCCCTCAAGAGGTGTCGGGACTTTGGAGGAAGGTCGAAACGAAGTGGCACATAAACAGGAAGGAACTGATGGCAATTTTCTTGGCTTTGAAGCACTTCAGAGAGTTGATTCGAAACAAGACAGTGCAGGTCAAACTCGGACAACACCACGGCTCTGGCATACATCCGGAAACAAGGGGGAACTCATTCTTTTCCCCTTTACGATCTGGCAAAAGAAATTCTGCTTTGGGCGGAAGAGGAAAAGGTCGTGATACTCACCAGGTTTATACAAGGAGAGAAGAACGTGGGTGCGGACCTGTTGAGCAGAAGAGAGCAACTTCTCTCGACGGAGTGGACGTTGCACATGGAGGTTTGCCAGAGCCTGTGGAAGTTGTGGGGCCGTCCGGTAGTGGATCTGTTTGCGACAGCCAGAACAAAAAGGTTACCAACATATTGCTCTCCGGTTCCAGACCAGGAAGCAGTGGCGGTCGATGCATTCCTGATGGATTGGTCAAACTTAGATCTGTACGCTTTTCCTCCGTTCAAGGTGCTGGGGAAAGTGATGAAGAAGTTCAGGGAGAGCAAAGGAACGAGGATGACCTTAATAGCCCCGTTTTGGCCGGCCCAAAGTTGGTTCACGAGGTACTGGAATGGACAGTAGATACGCCAAGGACTCTTCCGCTAAGAGTAGATTTACTCAGACAACCCCACTTCGACAGGTTTTCACTAAGAATACCCTCGCTCTGGGTCTGACTGCGTTCAGACTATCGAACGTCTGGTCAGAACGAGGGGATATTCTAGAGAGGTGGCCAGTGCAGTGGCTAGAGCCAGAAGAACCTCCACAATCACAGTGTATCAGTCGAAGTGGGACAATTTCCGGAAGTGGTGTAAGAACAGGAAAGTGTCTTCATCCAGTACCTCTGTGACCCAAATCGCAGATTTCCTTCTATACTTGAGGAAGGATTTACGCTTGTCAGTTTCGACAATCAAAGGTTATAAGAGTATGCTAACCTCAGTGTTTGACACAGGGATCTAGACATCTCGAATAACTTAGACCTTAGAGATCTGATTAGGTCGTTTGGTACGAAGAAACAATCAGATGCAGGCCACCTGCTTGGAACCTGATGTGGTCTTGAAGTATTTAACTTCTAGCAAATTCGAGCCCGTTAGAGGAATCCTCTCTGAGAGATCTTGCTAAGAAGACTATCTTTTTAGTAGCATTAGCAACTGCTAAAAGAGTTAGTGAGCTTCAGGCCATATCGAAGAAGGTGGGATGGAGACATGGCAATGCAGTGTGTTCATTCAAGAAGGTTTCTTGGCAAGAATGAGAATCCAGCTAATCCTTGGCCAAGATCCTTTGAAGTTTTGGGTCTAGCTGAATTGGTGGGTCAAGAGCAAGAAAGAGTTCTCTGCCCAGTGAGAGCGTTGCGATGTTATATAGAAAGAACAAGAGTTATCAGAGGGAAGTCTGATGCTCTGTGGTGTTCAGTTAAAGATCCCACTAGACCCATGACGAAGAACGCTCTAGCCTTCTTCATGAGAGATTTAATTAATTAAAGAGGCTCATATGTTGTGTGAAGAGCAGAGCTTTGGTATTTTGAAAGTGAAGGCTCATGAAGTCAGGGCAGTGGCGACTTCATTAGCTTCTAAAAAGAATTTAGCCCTCAAGGAAATTATTGAATCTACATATTGGAGAACTAATTCAATATTCGCGTCTCATTATCTTAGGGACGTGCAGACAACCTTTGATAATTGTCAGACGCCTAGGTCCATACGTGTCCTCGGGTACAGTATTGGGCAAAGGAGTTACTACCCCATAACCTTCTTTTAAGCTAGTTGATTTTATTAGGTGATGGTGTTTGTGTTTATTGGTCGTCTGAGAAAAGTGTGCGGTACTTTTCTCAGTCTTGTTAGTATGATCCGGTGATGGTGTGTTGTAGTTTCAGGTAAATGAATCTGTTACTAGCTTGAATGCCGTCATAATAAGAGGGCGTAAGGTTCTGTCAACACATTGGTCACGTCCAGTTGTCAGTTCCAGTCTTAGCTTCTTCAACATACAGGACACTTCCTTGTTGAGAGCTACTAAGGTTTAAGCAGGCTTAGAGGCAGGACCTATGAAGTCAGCTACCTTAGCAGGTAAGGAACCTGGAGTTTTAATATTTTAATAATATTTTTATACTCTAAGAATGTTGCTGTCCTTGACCCACCTCCAAATGTGTCAATCAGCTATATATATACCTGCCAGGTAAGTGTCATACATTAAAATGAAGTTTTTATGATAAAACAAAGTTTAATGTATACTTACCTGGCAGGTATATATAATTTAATTCCCACCCGCCTCCCCTCAGGGGACAGGGTTCAGAGAAAATCTGGCCCAATTGGGAACGGTTCCTAGCGCTAGCGCCACGGTAACGGGGTGGTGGTTGCCTGAACTACTAATGGTTTTTTTTTTACTAGCGTTTGCCGCGAGTTTTGAAAATTTCTGCCAGGTGGAACAGAGAATATAGCTATATATATACCTGCAGGTAAGTATACATTAAACTTTGTTTTATCATAAAAACTTCATTTTTTCAAAAAAATCACAGCGTGCTTAGTTTTGAAGATTAAGAGTTCATTTTTGGCTCCTTTTTTTTTCATTGCCTGAAATTTAGTATGCAGTCATCAGGAATTAAAAATAATATCATTATCATATGTAAATAATGCGATATATGGTAGCAAAAAAAAAAAAATCATAATTGTATTAAAATCACGCTGTGCAAAAAACGGTAAAAGCTAACGAGTTTCTTTTTTTTCGTTGTATTGTACACTAAATTGCAATCATTCTGATATATAATACATTGTAAAACTATAAAAGCAACACCGGAAAAATATTATCACAAAATGATGTACGAATTCATAACGCGCGGACGTAAAAAAATGTTTTTTTCAAAAATTCACCGTAAATCTGAATATTGTTCTAGAGACATCCAATTTGTTTCAAAATGAATACAAATGATTGAATATTACGATACTGTAAGAGTTTTAGCTTACAATTGCGTTTTTCGACCATTTCGGTAGAGTCAAAGTTGACCGAACATGGTTTTTTTTCTATTTATCGTGATTTATATGCAAATATTTCGAAAATGAGAAAAGCTACAACCTTCAAATATTTTTCCTTTTATTTTACATGAAATTGCGCACATTTTCATATATAAAACTCTATGAAATGCCTAATATGAAACGGAGCAAATTTTCCGAGAATTCGATGTACGCAATTCGGAGATTTATGGCGGAGAATCCGCGCGCGGAGGGAAGGAAAGTTTTTTTCATAAATTCACCATAAATCGAAATATTGTGCTAGAGACTTCCAATTGGTTGCATAATTAAGGTAAATAGTTGAATATTACTACAATATAAGCGTTTTAGCTTACAATTGCGTTTTTCGACCAGTTCGGTAGAGTCAAAGTTGACCGAAGGTTGAAATTTTGTCACATCGTTATTTATATAAAAATATTTCAAAACTGAAAAAAGTTACAATTATGAGTATTTTTTGTTGTATTTTAAATGAAATTGCGCACATTTTCATATATAATGCTCCATGTAACGGATAATTTAAAATGGTGCAAAAATTATGTCAAAGTGACGAAATAATTTTTGAGATGTGTCACTGATACTTTTTAGTGCGATAAGAAAGAAATTCGCGCTTGCGCGCCTACGTAATGATTGTAAACAAAACAACGCCTTGATCCGTGAACTCCCAGCATCCCCCAAGGCGTGTGATTCAAAAGTTTTCGGCTGGTAGGCCTATAAGTATTTTTCCGCAAATTTAAAAAAAAAAATTTTTGAGCCGACGTATAGTACGTCCATTCGGAAATCGGGGGAGATTTTGACTCGACGTTTAATACGTCCATTTGGCGTTTAAGGGTTAATCATATCATCTTATGTTCTAATGTGCGCTTTGAAAATTTATGGGTAAATGTAAATGAGACAGCTGCATGAAGATATTGTATAACAATATAGTTTAACCCCTTGTGGAGCGGTAACATTCATATATGTTTACATATAGCTTTGTGGTGAAGTCCAGGTAACATACATGTATGTTCAAGAATACACGCCATACAGTTTGAACGAATTTTGTGGGAAAAATGTTTCAAGTGCAATTTATCATTATTGGCAACTCTTCAGATCACACTACAAGAGTCAGAGTGAGCTTAGATTAGGTCTTGCTTGAGGTGGTAAAGGGGAATGTTGTCGCAACTTCCCATCCAAGGATGCGTCATAAATATTTTATAATAAATATACTTGGAATGTGTTACTGCTTTTAGTTCTTATGGTATGTTGGTGTATGAGGTGTAATTATAATTTGTTCCTACACAGTATACAAACCATTGGTCCTTTGCATTAGGAACTACCTTCAGCAAAGCTGGAAATGGCCGCTAGGCTTTTGTTGCAAGGCAGTTCGGTAGTTGAACTACCACACGGGTGGGATGGCTCCCCCACTCAGGTAAACGCATTCCACCTTACTTTTGGCCTTCATCGGGTTCGAACTTTTATCACATTACTCTCTGCTCGACTGTCATTAGTATTTCCCTTCCATTTCCATAGTGAGATCTTTCCTTATTTTCACTATGCACATCAATATCCTGTGCATGTTTGCTGGTGATAGTGGTTCAGTTACAACATGCAAACCCATGATTATGTTAAGTCAACTCCAAAGCCCTCCCTCCACAAGTGAGCATGGCTGTGCAGAAATTTGAGGTCAGTGTGAATGTTGATCCTCATGCTCTCTGTGCATCTTGCAGAGGCCAGGATTGCAACAAGTGTGTTTCTTGGTTCCCTTTGCAATGGGTAAAGTTTGCAGGGAGGAAACTTGACCAGAGAAAGGGCACCAAGACGCCGTCAGATGGTTACACGACTCCAACTACTCCCTTGATACCAGACTCTTCATCCTCTTTTCTGTCTCCCAGCAAGCTTCTCTGCCTTGCTTCGTCTTTCATGGAGGAGGCCTTCTCTTTGCCCTCTTCGTCCAATTCGTCAAGCGATTAGGATTGAAGGAAGGTGGGGGTTTGAGATGATCTTGGTACGGAGACCTGGGATCGCTCTTGAGTTGAATTTTCTTTGGTGCAACAAGACGCCTCCTCCCCTAATCTGGATATCCCTTCTTCAGATATGATGGAGGAGCAGCTATCGGATCTCGCGGCGGCATGGCGTTCTCTAGGCCTAGCGGGAACCCCATCACTGCAGGTCTTGCTGTTGCTCCTGGCTTCCCCCGTGACGACTTATAGTGAAGACCACCACCTCTGTCACCACTGCTACGTTTGCTTAGGTCCCTTATCCGGTGTACTGCCTCATCTGACTAATACAACTCCCTTGATGGTGACAGGAACTGCTGTGCACCTTATGGCACCGCGAGTCGTGGCATCTCCCCATCCGCAGTTTGTGATGCTCCTGACCATCATCACTGTGTCTGTTGTTCCGGAGGGCACTATTGCTCATGCTGAAGCACTGGCAAGGGTGGAGCAACCACCTGCCCTGTAGTTGCGCTGGCTCCTGTTATCCAGGTAGCCCCTGTTCCTTATTTGCAATCTCCCTCATGGATGAAGGACTTTACTGCAATCCTGAAGAAGGTAATGAAGAAGTCGAAGAAGAGGTCCCGTAGAGTGTCAACATCGTCGTCTTTCTCATTGTTGTCATCGTATTCTACCTCGTCACCTCCTCCTTCCAGGGCATCTTAGTCTAAGAAGAAAAACGTTGCCTCTCATCCTCCCATGAAGTCTCATCATGAGTCTTCTGGGGATCTGCTTCCCTCTTTGGAGGAACGAAAGGGTTCTCTTGTCGGCTCTTTCTCACCTGCGGCTGGAGGTACCAGTCTGCAGGCCCCCATTAGGCCTTCAGAACCTGGCAGGGCCTTGGTCTGACTGAGATGCCTTGAATGTACGAGCCTCTATGGAGCTTCACACGTCCCAATCTGCTAATGGAGATTCCTCTCTCTGTACCAGTGAGCGCACAGGCGAGAGAAAGGGAAGAGACACTCAGGTACCTCAACTCTCCCTGCCAGTACTTCTACTGGTACCCGAACAGACACCCGGAACTGCCTTAGTGTCTAGCTGAGCACCTGGAGAGGCGAGGACATGGTCCTTTGTACAGACTCCGTCTACAGGGGCTTCAGCACCAAAGGAGTCTGGGATATGTCATGAGAGGAACGAATACTCTCGTAAGGAGGCCGTTTGCTTGACTCCTACCAGTTCCCCATTGCGTAGGCATGAGAGGGTTGACTCGGCCAGATCAAAGGCTTGGCTCGAGCTGGGGCTGCAGCTCAGCAATGCTGAACCGATTACCCGGCCCGCCAGACGAGAACTGCTTCGTTCCTCTTGGGATGGAGCCTCTCCTCAAAGGTGCTCTATGAGACCTGTTCCCTCAACCTCTTGGGGTTTTACCATGAGGCAAGACTCAAACAGGGAGGACTCCATTGAAGCTTCACAGAGGGGTCCTGCTTCTCAATCTTATGCCCCTGGCTTGGTCCTTGGACCAACCAAGGCGTATGCTAGGGTAGTGAGGGATGGACCTCAGCAGACTAGCGAGGTGCTTCCCGCGAGGGGATGGTAGATTGGGAAGACTGCATCTTCGAGGGACTTGAGGGTCTGTTACCACGAGATGTGAACACCCCCGAGATACAGAGGACATTTGCAGAGATCATGGTGCTGATTCGTCAGCGCAATGATCTTGGGGGGAGGACCTTCTGCTTCGTCAGTAGACCATCTCTCTAGGCTGGAGTCTTTGTGGGGCCCGAAGAAGGAACAAGGCCTCATGGAACTGCCGTCGTCTTCTCTTGCCGACGGAGTTCTCAACCAGGTGGACAATCTTGTCTCCGGACAAGAGAACTCCCTCAGGTCTAACTGTTCAGACAAGTTGCTTCCTCCTCTACCTAGCCAGAAGCGATTCTATCAACCTTTGGAGAGGTCATCGGCAGCTAAGCAGGAAGCGATTCTATTAACCATTGGAGAGGTCATTGGCGGCTAAGCAAGTTGACTTGGGTCTAGTTTGCCTAGACCTCAGTCTCTCGTTGCAATAACTGACTAAAGAGGCAGTCTCCCTCTTGCAGCTCCATCTTTCTCCTAGAGAAAGCTTTGGGGTGTTTGAGACCGGTCATAGATCTGTCTCCCCTGAACCGATTCGTTTGCCAGGCTCGGCTCATGATAGAAACAGTGCGTTCAGTGCTTGCCTCCGTCAGGGAGGACGACTTCATGCTGAAGGTGGATCTGAAGGATGAGTAATGCCAAATACCCAATCATCAATCCTCTCGGGGACAGTATGTCAGTCAAAGGCATTTTGTTTTGGACTCTCAACCGCTCCTCAGGTGTTCACTCTCATCTCAGCTTGAGCCTATTCGCAAGGGATACATCTATTCAGGTACCTCGAAGGTTGGTTAGTCCTGGCAGGGAGCTCGCATTTGCTTCAGGACAGGGATCAACTTCTCGAGTTTTACCGCTCCCTTAGAATTTTGATAAACTTAGAGAAGTTGTATCTCGTACTCAGGCAGAGGATAAAGTATTGGGGCATGCTGATCGACATGGTAGCAGTAAGAGTCTTCCCCTCAGACTCTTGCATCAGCAATTTCAGGAGGGTACTGCAGCTGTTCTTGTCTTGATGGGAACAACCAACATGGCAGTGGCAAGTTGTAGTCGGTTGCCTGTTATTCTTGGAGAAACTGGTCCCTCATGGAGACCTCAACCTACGTTCTCTTCAATGGAGAATGGGGAATACTGGTCCCAGTCTTGAGACCCTCAAGCCTTCCTCATTCCTTTATTGGAGGAGGTGAGGAGGGACTTTTGAGTGGTGACTAGATGACAGGAACTTCTTGATATGAGCACCCCTGCATACTTCCCTTGGAGCAACAAGAGTCTTCCGAATCTAACTCTACTTTTCCTTCTTCAGGTGTGGTGGAGGAGCAGCCTTCGGACCTGCCAGCAGCTTGGCACTCATTGGGGCTTGTGGGGACTCCATCTTTTCCAGGTCTTTTGGCTAGACTTGTGGTTATGCATGTAGTGGAGATGCCCATAACAACCACTGTCACCATCCGATGGCTACCTTGCCCTCAGTGGTGACAGGTATGGCTGTACACCTGCCGGCACATTGAGTCGTGGTACCCCTGCTTCCTGGTTTCATGGCATCTCCACTCTCCACCTGTTTCCTGTGCCTGCTGTTGTTGTCATTGCCTTTGCTACTGCTGCCAATCCTGCGGTAGTGGAGACACCCGCTGTTCCTGTTGTTGCTGCTGCCTTGTCACCTTGGCAGCCACCTCTACACCTGCTCCTGCTGCTTCTGCTCCTTTGGTATCTGGTCCTGCTGCTCATGACTGGAAGAAGGACCTGACCATCATTCTGAAGAAGGTGATGAAGGGGAAGAAGCAGAAGATGGCCCATAAGTCATTGTCATCTTCTTCATCATCTTCATCATCGTCTGCTGCCTCCTCCCCTCCTTCTTCCAAGGTCTCACCACCAAGGAAGAAGAAGGTTGCTTCTCTGCCCCAAGGAAGTCTTGCCTTGAGACTTCTAAGGGTAGGGGAGGCAGAGGGTTCTCTCGTTGGCTCTTCCCCACCTGTGAGTGGAGGAACCTGTTCGCAAGCCTGTCTAAGGTCTAGCAAATCGGGAGCCAAGGGAATGAGTAATGGGGTAACCACTCCCCCTGCTAGTTCAAAGAAACTTGCTTCTGAAGATAATGCTGTGTTAGGACCTCGGTCTGACCGAGACACCCTGAATGCTCGTGCTGCACCAAGACTCGGACATCCTGATCTGTTGATGGATGGGTCCTATCTTCATACCAGGGAAGGCACAAGGTGAGAAAAAGAGCAGAGACACACCAGGGTCTCGGCGCTTCCCTGCCAGTACCTCGTCAGGTGCCTGGTCTGGTGCTTTGATGTCCAACCGATCACCTGGAGTTGCGAAGAGGAGGTCTCCTGTTCAGACTCCTTTGTGAGAGACTTCTGCTTCGAAGAAGTCTGGGGTACATCGCGAGGAGGATGTATGCTCTAGCCAGTTTGTTGCTCACTCAGCTCCTCCCAGCCCCCCATCGCATTCATTCCCAGTGCTTGGCTTTATGCCAAAATCACATATTCCATTCCATTCCCATCGCATTCGTGTGATGGGGTGGCCCAGCTGAGTTGAGAGCTCGGCTTGAGCTGGCGCAGCAATGCCAAACTTAGTACCTGGTCTGGCTTGTGAGAACTGCTTAACTTATATCACTAGACTACAAAAGACTAGCGGATAATAGCAACTTTGAATTTGGTTGGGAAAAAGTTTAATTTAATCTCTGCATGTTTTATCACACATCAGTGGGAAGGCTGATATTGTTTCTTTTCAGTCAGCTGACAAATCCGAGGTTGTGTCACTGACAATGCACATCTCATGTCGGGGTCCACATCCAATTGGTTCTAACTCTGATTCTTGATTTGTAGAAGGGTGGAGAAACCAGACTCACATAAATAGGTAGTTGAAAAAGGCAAGAGTAGTCGAAGTGCAATCTCACTGACTTTTGGATATGACTAATGCATTGAACACCAGAATATATTTGGAGATTCTTCTTCATAAAGATCTTTGGCTGCAGAATCTTGTTGGAGATCAAGTAACTCATCCTGAGCATCATTGGGAATGGTAGTAATATCAAAAGTACCAGAGAATGGATTCCTTATCAACTTCCCTTCTTCCTCCTCGAATTCTGGGAAGTACATAGTAAGTTAACTTTCCAAGGATCTCAGATGTTGAGTGATTTCAGTTTTAAGTAATGGGTCAAGCAGACTATCTTCTTCATTCTCGTTAAGGACAGCTGAAAGGTTTTCAAACATGGCAACATTCCCGGCACCAACTTTCCTTTGCCAATTCTGGAGCTTGAGAAGAAATGCACGAAGCCAGTCCATCAGGTGAAACACATTTCTTTCCTTTCCCTGTAGCTTCAGATTCAACCTATTTAGCTGCTCAAATATATCTGCTAAATATGCAAGACGTGGCTCTCACAAAACCAAATTGAAGTGACTTAACAGATCATCTTTCCCTTGCATTTTCAGGAACAATTCAAGCTCCTCCCGAAGTTCAAACACTCGATTCACAACATTGCCCTTGGAAAGCCAGCACACTTTGGAGTAAAAGAGGAGAGCTTCATACTCTGAATCCAATTTGATTGTCTACTTAATCAATTAAAAAAGAAAATTTTGTTTGCCAGGACAGTGATGCATGGTTTTTTTTTATTCAGATTCCTAACATTATTTAGGAATGTATAATTTGCAACAGCCCACCTTGGCCCCCCTAAATTCTTGCCATGGCTCCCAGGTTGAGAATCTCTCAGCTAGTGCTTCCTCGGCCCCTAAGGAGACCCAATCTTTGAAGTGCACTCCTGCAAAAATCCAGCCTTCTAGTTCTCAGTTGAGACCCTTACAGCCCTATTTCCCTTCATGGAAAGGGGGCAAGGGAGGAAAGGCGTTCCCCTCCAGCTGCTACCACTTGGTGGGGTGGGGTACCTCTCGAGCCATTGGGCAACTTGGCAACAACATGGAGCCGAGACCTGTGTAGCAGATGTCCTTCGGGAGGGATATCTACGCCCTTTTGAGTTTTGGCCTCCCCTCACCAACGACCTGGGTCCATCTCCTGACTTACGTTCCGGTTCTCTGAAGGACATCGCACTCAAGGAAGAAGTGCAAGCCATGCTGAAAAAGGGTGCTATCGAAGTCATGTCAGACCATTCTCAGGGCCTTTACAGCTGCTTCTTTCTCATGGAGAAAGCTTTTGGGGGGATGGAGACCGGTCATAGACTTATCTCCCCTGAACTGATTAGTTTGCCAGCCTTGGTTTACGATGGAGATGGCACTCTCAGTGCTGGCCTCTATCAGGGAAAACAGCATCATGTTTACAGTGGATCTGAAGGATGCGTATTTTCAAATACCAATCCATCAGTCCTCCCACAAGTACCTTTGCTTTATCCTTCGGGGAGATTGTGTACCAGTTCAGGGCACTCTGTTTTATTTAAGTAACTTACCAAGTAATTACATAGCTAAGAATTTCTAAGTACCAGTAGCAATAGGCAAACAACTCAATTTTATTTCAATTGGCTTCTGATTAAGATCATAAGCTGTAGCTTTCAATGAATTTGGATTTCGTTGTTTGCCGAGAGTTTCGAGTACCTTCAGTGGAGTACTCTTGATTCTTTTGTCATAGCCATTCGACATTTATTAGCTAGTCAGGTGTAATTAACAGTACTTTGACCAGTTAAGGGTTTTCAGTCTCTTATTTTGAGCTCTTATCCTGCGATGTCTGACTCGAGTAAGTCAGGTGCCTGTTATTGTAGCAAAGGCTGCAATACATGGTTAAATCCAGCAAAATATGGTTCCCATTCTGTTTGTACTAGATGTAGGGGTCAAGTTTGCACTATTGATTTAACTTGTAATGAGTGTACGTATAGGCTGGGATGAAAGACAATGGAGGGTTCTGTCTTCTTACAGTTCAAAGTTAGAAAAAGATAGGAAGTGTAAGGCTACTCCTAGGTAGGAAAAGTCGACAGCTAGCTAGGAATCTTCCTCTGAAGTGCCTGTGATTTGAGTATTGTCCCCCAAGTCCAGTCTCTCCTCTTTTCCACCTAATTCAGTTTCTGGCTCCCATGCTTCCGATCCCAATGCCATTGCCAGTCTCGACACAAAGTTTGAACGTAAGTTTGAGCTGTTAGCTAACTCTATGGGCTCAGCTAGGGGAGTCAGTGTGCATGCTTCTCGATACAGAAAAAAGTAAAGTGTGATTGGAGGAGCTGGCTGTCCGTTCCACCGATTTTCCTAGGCGAAAGTCCCTGACAAACTCCCTTGCACCAGGAAGAAGTCATATAGGAGGCCCAAGGGAGGTTGGTGGGGTCTGCCCACAGGCAGTTGGCCCCCAGTCGTACCTGTAGGTGTTTCCCAGGTAGCAAAAGACAGCCATTAGAAAGGCGCCTTTGACAGTGGTCATTGTCTTTCTTCAAGCTCAGATTTGTTGAGTCTGGAGAAAGAGCGCTGATGGCACGGTAGTGACAATTCCAGACCACTGAAAAGGTCTGTAGTGGATTTTTCTTGTATCCCTCAGATACTGCCTAAGAAGGTAAGGAAGATTAAACCTTCTTGTAGTTTCTGGGATAGCCCAGGGACCTCTTCGGAAAATTCTCCTGTTATTCTTGCAGAAAGAGACTTCCTGACCTGTAAGCATCTTGAGTTCAGTGTGCACATCGGCGCCAGTGTCGTCTTTCGCTCTTCAAGCTGTACTTGGGAAACACTTACGGGTGCGACTGGGGGCCAACTGCCTGTGGCCAGACCCCACCAAACCTCCCTTGGGCCTCCAGTATGACTTAATTTTGTTCTCTGGAACAAGTTAGTGTACAAGATAGTGCTTTAGCTCACAATCATCCTAGGATTCCAGGATGCGATTTGTCTCTTGCTGTGGCTCCCATATGTGCTGTTTCTATTAGCCACATCTCTGTTTCCAAGCATATATCGACTCTGGATCCCTCGTTGGCGCATGAGCGCCCATCATTGTCTGAGACTTTGACTCATGAGCTTCCAGTGGAGCAGGAGGTCTTTTCCACTAGTACATACCTGAATCTCTCACGGCGCCAATTCCGCCTGTGGCTCCTCATATTTTGCCTTCTCCTATGGTCAGCGTAGCCAGCCCTCATTTGTCTCCTGTGTCTTCTGTGGAAGAGGAAGAGCTTGCTACAGAAGATTCTAAACCGCCGACAGCCTATGGAACTCTTTTGTGATTTTTCTTGAAAATTTATCCCAACTTTTTCAAGCCAGCTCTCCTGCCTCTCCTGCTACAACTCTTTAGATAAGCAAAGTTTCTTTAGATTCTCGTGGTTTCCCTCGGTTAGTGCTTTCTGTTCCAGCCAAGAAAGCTATGGGTGAGGTCGAAAGTTGGCTGGCAGACAAGAGCACAAGGGAAATCAGTCTTCTCTTTCCCTCCTTCTTGCTTGACTAAGAGAAGACATTTGTATTATTTCACTGGGGAGTCTCCCTCTTTGAGTGTTTCTGCCTCCGCCCAAGGGGACTTCTCAGGACTTATAGAGTCTTCTCAGATATCGGCTTTCATAGCGGTGAAAGTTGATGTTTTCTTCGGCTGATATCGACCACCTCCTACTAAATCGGTTCTAGATTTTTTAAGTTATTAGTTTTATGGACTGGACTATTGGCTCCCTTGGTAAGAAAATTCAAGACGCTTCTGCAATTTCTCCATCTGTGTCTTCCGAACTGTTAGGAGTTCTCTTGTTCTTAGAGGCATTAGCGACAGATCCCGTCAAATCACTTCTACCTTTGCGATGTGCATCCTTAGGAAGCATGAATTGTGGTGCTCCTTCACGGCTAAAGGAGTGACTTCAGTCCAAAAACTGACTTTTCTGTTTTCTCTGCTGGTTCTCGAATTCCTCTTCCCTTCTGACTTGCATAAGAAGTCAACTCAGAATTTGCCCTCCCAATCATCCAAGAGTTCCAGTGGGACTCCGTCTTTTGTCTGTAAAGCATGGTACACACTATGCCATCATGTATTGGCTGCGTGATGCAGTAGTGGTGTTGAAAAAAAATTAATAGCGGCCAAACTGTACTGCAACACTGCTCACTTGTTCTCGCAGTTCAGCTTTCAATGGCAGGATGTCTGCCGATGATGTACTTTGCCAGGAGACTCTACTGTGGGGTGTAGTTGCTCTGTGTGCTGCAAAAAAGAAACTTTTGACGAAGAAACGTAGAACCTTGTGGTGTAAGCAATGGCTTTCTCAGCAACCTCTGAAGGGAAGCTTCTATGAAATATTTTTGGAGCTACAAGTCAAAAATCCAACAGACTTTGAAAATTACACAAGAATGCCAATCCTTGCATTTTATAAATTGTTGGAAAAAAATTGAACCATATATTTGTAAGCAGGACACCAATTTTCGAGACAGCATATCACCAGGAGCTCGTTCTTGCAGCTGGAGGATCGTATGCAAGCCTCCAATAATCAACCAGGATTTCAAAAAGAGCCTCGGTCTAATCATCCCCGAAACCTGTGAAGCCATCTATAATGTCCTTAGGGAGGATTATTTGAAAGTAAGGTTCAAATATAGGTACAAAGTACACAAATATTTTTTTTTATTACAGGAAACGCACCTCATCAAAGCACCATAACTTTGGAGCTCCAGACTTCTGTGATGCTTTGATTGCAGACATTTCCCTGTAGAATTGTGTCTTCAGGGTGTGCAGCTTTTTAGTAATGTCTTCATTCCGCAATGTACAGTTTACAAATCTTGATAACTCGGATTTTATGGTTTCCAAGCTTGCACTCCTGATGTTTCTCATCTGGTAATGCTTGCATTTGATGTTCCAAACAGATGGATGTTCCTTCAGTAATTCAATAAAATGTAGTGTTAGTCCTTGTCCTCTCCAGGGGTTTGGCAGGTGGTGGAGAGTGGACATTCTCCCCCTCTGAACGATGGTGCATCACTGAGCTGCGCAGTGAAATGGCTCGGCCCCAACAACATGGTGATGCTGCTTTGTGTTGAAAAAGCCGTTTTTCAACGCATCCATCTAACACTGCGAGCATCATGATGCATAGTGTGTACGGGGCTTAAGTCTACATCTCCCTTTCAATGGTTGCTCTTTCGTGGTGGCAAACAGAGACAGCAACCCAAGTCAAGAGGAAATGTCTGCTTTCCAACCAAACCAGTTAAAAAATTGTCCACCAAGCCCAACCCTTAAGAAATGAGAAGTCTTTCCCATGCAGCAGTAGGTGCCAGACTCCATCATTTCTGGCATGAATGGAGCAGAACAATGGGTGCTAGAGGTCCTAAGAGTTGGATACTCTATTCCGTTCGTCGACTGTCCACCCTTAATCAAGCAAACCATAGCGTTGACGGCATACTCTCTTGGCTCAGAGAAGTACTAATCTGCTCTGGCTGACGAGGTGTCTGCTCTTCTTCCAAAAGAAATGATCGAGAGAGTGGAGGACCCAGAGACCGACGGCTTTTACAATCAGCTTTTTGTGGTCCCGAAGTCTTCAGATAGCTGGAGGCCAGTACTAGACATGAGTGCACTGAATGTCTTTGTCTTGAAGACAAAGGTCAAAATGGAGACAAATTGTTCGATTCTTTATCCACAAAGGAGTCTGGATGGTCTCCATATAGTACATGCAAAATGCGTACTTCCATGTCCCCATTCATCCAGACTTGAGGAAGTACTACCTGAGATTTGTCTTCAAAGGCCAGGTCTTTCAGTTGCGGGCCCTGTGCTTCAGAATGACTACGGGACCACAAGTGTTCACTCGGGGTCTGGCTCCTCAGGTGAGTTGGCTACATCTGATGGGGATCAACAGTGCCCTTTATCTGGACGATTGATTTCTTCGCTCTCCGACAGAACTAAGCTGCATGGGAGATCGACAAAAGTTAGCTCAAGAGCTTGGTCTTCTAATCAACCTTCAAAAATCCCAACTCAACGGATAGTGTACGTATTTGGGAATGACTCTGGACTCTCTTCTTTTTCAGGCTTTTTCCTCCCCAAAGAGAATAGTCATGTCTTCACACTGTATACAAGTTCTTAACTCTCCCAAGTGCACTGCCAGAAATTGGATGAGCCCTCTCAGAACTATATCCTTTATCAAACAGTTCATTTTTCTGGGCAGACTTCATATGAGGATCCTACAGTTTTAACTTCGGTCCTAGTGTAAAAGAAAAAGTCTTCAGACGACTTCGTGTTCCTGATATTGCTAGAAGTCAAACAGCATCTGCTTTGGTGGAAATTAAAAAAAAAAAAAAAAAAAGACTACTTGAAGAAAAGTCCTTTTCCCCTCTCAACCCAGAGATCAACTTGTTTGCAGGCGCATCCGACATAGGTTGGGCGGGCGCTGCCGGCAACAGTGTAATCCACACCTGTGGTATTAAAAGGTTGGTTACAGTGCACGTGAACTAGGGTAATGGAGGAATCACACTGGGCGTATGTATATGGCCTTCCTTGCTTTCTCCTACAAATAAGACAATGTTGTAATATACTTTTAGTTAACTGTACTTGGTACGGTTGCATTTGCACCCATATAAGCGTTAGCGTCATGATGTTCTTTAATAATTACCCGAGTAACATTACAAGCATTCCCTGGTTATCGGCAGGGGTTCGCTCTCGGCAGGGTGTTGATAAGCAAAAACTGCCATTAACGGACACTTTGTGATTTATGGCACTTATGGTGCTGATAACTGGTTAGTGGCACTGATAACCTGTTAGTGGCACCTCCTTTAGGTATGATATGGTGCCAAAATTCTACTATTGGCACCTTACGGCACCGATAACCGGAACTCGGTTCTTGCAGTGACAGCTAGAGATGGTTGGGCGCCACGTGCTGGAGAAGTTCTTCTACCCACTGATTTCAGTCAGCAAGGAAATGAGAAGGGATCCCAAGTGGTGGATGGATTCCCACAATCTCCAGCTAGGATTGCCACTCAGCAAACCACCCTCAGGGAGGTTGGTATTCTCTGATGATGCCTCCCGAAACGTGTAGGGAGTTCGCTTGAATGGAGGATAACAACACCACCCTAGTGGCCTACGTCAACAAGCAAGATTTATAGTGAAACTGTGTGACTGGTCAGAGAAAATACAGGTGGACCTAATTGCAGAGTATATCCCAGTTAAAAGAAATGTGGTGTCTGATCAGCTGAGCAGAAAGGACCAGATCATGGGGATGGAGTGGTCCCTGTATCAAGATTGGTGGACAAGCTACTAGAAGTATGGATTGGCTCATCAAGCGACCTGTTCACCACAGCCTAAAATGCAAAGCTACCACTTGACTGCTCTCCAGTTCTAGGTCTGAAGGCAGTGATGGAGGATGCCCTCTAGCATCCAAGGAGCAACATGGAGGTGTACTCTTTCCCCTTGTTCAGCCAACAAAGTAAGGTTGTTACCAGAATCCCACCGACTGCATTAAAACTACTAGTGAAGGCAAAATTACATCGTTTCAAGTCCATGTCTGTACACTCTTGACCCCATTCAGCTTAAGATGTTCAAGTGAGATTTGAAAGAGAAACTGATGAATCTTAATATTCCTTGTTGATGTTCTCCACCTCCCCTTGGTCCATCCATCTACCTGAATCAGTTCTAATGAGCTGTTCCTCACCGAAGACCTACTAAACAATAATGACTTGTATACATTAAAATGGTTATATGCCAGTTTATATAGTTTGCATTTGAATAAAGGCGAAAGATCCTGCACTCAGTTGTGTCAACATATTGATAAGTAATAATTAATATACGAATTAATAGGTTAAGTATTCTATGCCCTTCATTATATTATGTAGTGATTTTGTAATGTACTTATAGTATTGCTTTTGTCTTGTAGTTGGATAATATGACCATGTTTTGAACATATTATTCAGTATGTACCTGCCCTTAATTATTGTCTATGGTAAAAGTTTTGTCTCTGATCTTTTTTACTTCTCTGAATGTAGCTGCCGAAGAAAATGTTCAGAAGAAAGTGCCAGAGAGAAATTATTTTCTGAAAATCTAACTGAAGAAGTTAGATTCTTTGAGAAATCCATCCGTAACACATTATGTCTGGTGAAATGCAAGAAGGAAGTATTTGGGTCCCGCATGGACCGAGTGGCTGAAGGACATGTTGATGAGGACTTTGAAATTCGAAAACCATATGATTATCTACAGCTCTGTTATTACCGGGTAGGTTTATTGGCATTTCCACTTTGTCATACAAGTTATTTAACAAGGTAGAGTTCTTTTTCTAATTTAAATACGAATTTCCAAAAATATGAGCACAAAATTTATTGACGTGACTGAGAAGTACTGCATCTAGAGAACTGTTCCTTCACCTTATGTGAGCTTTGCCAAATTCATTTTAGGGACATGCTGTTGCCAGTTTTATTTTATGCATCTTGTTGGATGGCTTACTTTCTAATTCCGTATAGTTTAGTATTATTGATTGGTCAAGCATTTGTGTTTGGTGTGGAGTGGTCATAACTCTGGAGGCCCATCATGCTGTGCTTAAAGTATTGTAGCAGTAAGGCTTCTGTGACCCATACAGCTCATGAAAGGGCTCATGTCATGAGTATATTTTTTCTCTCCAAGTCAAAGGGCAATAGTCAATATGTATGTAGTTCTAGTTCTGCTCAAGGCTGTCAATAAATACAGAACTCCATTTTTCACAATATACAGGCAGTCCCCCATTAACGGTTTCATGGCGCTTGTTTGGCGATGCTGTTAACTGGATATTTGTTGCCAATCTCTGGTCAGCAGTGCTGATCTCTAGTTAATGACGCTGATATCCAGTTAACGGCATCATTAAGCCAGTAATTAGTGCTGTTATCACGGATTTTCAATTAACAGCATTGGCCAAGAATGGAACCCTTGCCCTGAACTGGGGACTGCCTTTATCAAGTTTTTATGAAGACGTATCCTTTTGCTGTGACATTGTCCATTGTCAATGTCTTGTAGTATTGTGGAGTAAAGTCAACCCCATGTTTCTAAAATCCGTGAATACTACTTGACATCCCCCTCTAAAATCCTTATACTTGGCTATTTAAATAGTTCAAATACCAAAGTCACCTTCAAAAAATATTTATAACTGCTTATTTTAATAGTTCAAACACCAAATGTCTTAAACTATCATCTAAAACACTTAGATATCATTTAAAAGTCATCTTCCAAAATCACCCTTAAAAATGTGTGGCTTACGACGTGAAAACTATTCAAGTTTCCATGATTTTCAAGTAGTACTAGTAGTTTACTGTATTTAAATTAATATTAATTTTTTAAAGTTAGTAAATGATTTTTTGTCATAAAAAATATAGTCCAAAAATAACATGAAAAATAGTAATTGGTGAATATTTCTAGATGAAAAAATTCACAATTTACCAATTTTTTTGTGAATAATTCGGGGATAAGTTCCACAGAAAACACGCAAGTAGGTGAAGCAGTAAATCCTGAACCGCAAATAAGTGGTGGTTAACTTTACAGTGTGCATTGATTAGTCCTAATTAATCATAATCTATATAGTAATTATAATGATCCTTGTTATGTTAACAGTTAACTGCATTTACTTATGTTTCTGGTTTAATCTAGGCTGGCAAACTGAAAGAAGCAACTGATGCAGCAGCGACTGTTTTGGCAAAACAGCCTGAGCATGAAGTCATGAAAAATAATTTAAAGTACTATCTTACAGAAGGAGATATTAAGACTGAAACTGTGCTTAATCGAGAGTTAAAGGTGAGTCCTTCCAGTTTCTCCTGTACTAAATCTACATTCAATGGAAAATTTGTCATATGTTCATTAACTATATAGTTTGTTCATGAAACTTACCTGTCAGATATATATATAGCTGTATTTTCTGAAGTCCGACAGAATTTTAAAAACTTCCGACACAACGCAGTGGTCGGCCAGGTGGTTAGTACCCATTCCCGCCGCTGGGAGGCGGGTATCAGGAACCATTCCCATTTTCTATTCATAATTTTTCTGTCGCCGGTGCTGAAAACACCTGTTTTCAGTACCTCCGTCTTAGGATTTTGGAAACTTCATTGCCGCTAAGTATCCTAATTGTCTTTTGATTTATTTACTTGGATTTGTGGCTAGGCATACGCTATCTTAAATTGATTTGAATTTGATTCATTTTTGCTTAAAATATCTGAATCTAGTTAGGCTAGTTTCAGACGGGATTGTCTGCAAAGAGAGGGTGTGGCTACCGAAAGCTTCGGTAGATCCGCACTTGGTATGTACGAGGGGTATGGGTCTTCCTTCTTTGTTGAGATTTGTCATGTAAGGAGTGTGAGACTTTGTCCTATTCCGTAAGGAAGACGTGATTCGTATGTACGCAATTAATCAGTAAACATGTCTAATTCCGTAAGGAAGACGTATGATTCGTATGTACGCAATTAATCAGTAACAAGTCATCAGAACAAAAGTCAGGTAGTGAACCTGCTAACCTTCCTGTAGACTTTATTTTGCCTAACCCTGTAGTATGGCCTACGGGCTATGAATATGTCTACGAGAGGTGCTCGCTCTTCTTCATTGCTGTGAAGTGATACTTCTGTAATTGTTACTCCTAACCCTGCAGTATTGCCTTCGGGCCCTAAGCAGTGTCTGTAGAGGAATTGCCCTTTCTCTTATACTCTTTCGATTCGTAACTTAGAATCGAAAGTGCTTGCTTTAGAGAGTAAAAGTGAAGTGCAGAAGTGCAGTGATACCCCTTGTGTTAGTGGAGGGTGCGTCAGATCGGCCTCGTTTCGCCTCTAGGCCTGGACCTCTGCTTGACTCCCAGGACCTGGGGAGGGAGCATGTCGAAAGCCGAAGGAGGGTTACAAGGAACCCCCACCGATCTGGCGTGCCTTCCGGCGTTACTGATGAAAATCCCCAGACTGCCAAAGTGCGTGCGTGTGCACGAATCCTGAAAGTTTGCTTCTCGTCCTCCAAAAAAAAAAAAAAAAAAAAAAAAGAACGAAGCGTCCTCTCCGTGCAGGGTTGGAGCTTTCGGAAGGACTCGCGCCCTCTAAATAGAAGCTTTATAGAATATAGAAGAGGACGCTTCACGTCCTCTCTCTCTCTCGTTATGCGTTTCAGTGAGAAGTAAGAAGGCGAACGTTGCCTGAACTCGTGTCCGTCTTTCCACCGAGTAATACGTAAAAGAAGTCATAGTAGCAGGAAGCTTTTGAGAGCGGACGCCTGGGACGCTCGGATGGACTCCAGGCGCTCGCGAGTGCACGCCAAGCGCGCTCCGTGCGCGCCAGTGACGCCGAGCGCGCTCCAGTGGACGCCGAGCGTGCACCAGCGCACGCCAGGTGTGTCGCCTGGCTGAACGTTTCTGTTGAACTCTTCAAGCTCTGTTTCAGATTTGGGCCTAAAGAATTTTTACCTCTACCTTCGGTGATACCTTCTACCTCACCTGCAAAGAATGTGAAGTAGGCAGTGCTTCGGAGGAAGCTTAAAGTGAACAGACAACTTCTTCTTCGAAACCCAGCAAGACATCGGGTTTCGTGAATTCAAGAGGTCTCTGTCAATTAATATTGCTTTTCGCATATGTGGATGGAGTTAAGGGAAGATCTCGTTTGCTCTACCGCAACCTTTGCCATTCTGCAATAAATTTTAAGCTTTAGCAGGCATTAGTTGTGATACGGGAGAGGAAGCTGGTTGGAGAGTTTCTTCCTCTTCCCAGGATAAATTTTCCAAGCTTTTTACCCCATCTGAAAGGCGGTTTTTCAGATGATAGATTTTGTTAGTTTCTAGTCGGGACTACGCTGCCGAATTGAACATCGTCGTCCTACTTGCCGTAAGCCCAGTCTCTTAACAGGATTCTTGCCCCTTCCTCGTTTGAGACGGGAATCGGAAAAATTAAATGCTCGACTCCCTGGATTACGTTTTGTCAATTCAGTGACTTTCCCCCATTGACAATATACTTTCGTTTTGTCAAGTAAGTGGGTAGCCCCTCTTTGACAAAATATCTCTTTGTCCCGTAAATGGGTTAGTTCTCATGACAAACATCTCATTAACTTGATATTGCGTAAGCGAATAAGCTCTTATTGACAAGATTCGGAAGAGCTCTCATTCGTCATTCGCAGACTCGTACAAGAAATAGACTTGTAGACTACGTCAATGAACGCTTATGTCCAACCTAACATAAGGAAGCTTGAGCTGACTGCTTCGACTGCTTCGATTCTCTTAAGTTTTGTTCATGAAACTTGCCTGTCAGATATGTATGTAGCTGTATTTCCGAATTCAGCTATATATAGTCTGCCAGGTAAGTAGGAACAAACTTTATTGTGATATAATTTCATTTTTTGCCTTGCGTTATTTTACTTCTGGTTGGTTTCAAGTCATATACGCTTGCTGTAGTTACCTCTTTCTTTTTTTGGATGGCAACCGAGAGGTTGTCTGTTGTCTATTTTAATAAGGACATTTAATCGTTACTCCCTGCAGCCTAACAGGAGTTTCCGAATTTATCTTTTTACCGTTGTATGGTAGTGTTCTGACGACACAAACGCATCTATATATTTAGCGTTTTCTGTTTCGCTTTAAATATACCAGCTTGAGAGTCTTTCTGCTCAAAAAATAACGGACCTATTTCTTCGTAGAAGATAGGGTAGCTGCAACCCAGACATAAAGTTAAGAGACGACGTTCGTAAGCTGCTTTGCTGCTGCTGTCACGCTGTCTGTCCTCCAGTCCAACCGAGCCAGTATTCAGTGACAGATCGTGCGCTGTCATGCGCGATAGTTTACGTCTCTCTCCTCCTGCGGGATTGACTGACTAACCGTATCTCTGTGCTGACGGTTACGTCTCTCCTGCGGGATTGACTGACTAACCTGTATCTTTCCTACAATCACGGACTTTAGCCTAAGATTGAGGGGATTTCTTACGTGAATGAATAAACGTTGCATTCGTTTTGCCTTACTATGTTTCAACAGAGTTATCTCTTAATCCTTTCGGTGCTCGTTACCGCACGGTATGGAACTACGAGTCTACCGCAACATTGCACTTTTCTTTATTTGCTCTCCTGCTTAGGCAAAGCGCAGCCTTATTTAGGGAAGTAAGCATACTCGGGGAGGGAATGGATGAGCTTGCTGGGGACCATTTCCTTCCTGAAGAAGTTTGTTTCCCGAATAGACTGCAATTCAGACCACAGTTTTTTCCTACCGGGAAACTGAAATATTATTCAAGATCTAGCAATGATTCTGAACATCTCTCAGTGCGTCTATCACCTGAGGTGATAGAAAGAAGGTGCCGGACATCTGGATAGGGTTCAGATGTCCTGGATCTTAATCTGAAAGAAGTAAAAGCGATTCGGTAGTCCCTCCAGTCCTCGAAAACGAGTTTTTTGGGAACCAGTGGTCCAGATCAACTCTGATATTCCACAGCTCTCTCATATCTTAAGAAGTATCTTCTCTCGGTCCTTGTTCGAGTTTACGAGAAAGAGCCTATTATAACAACAGGCGTAAAATGTAACGATCCTCTACAGGTTCGTTACAGGATTGCAAAAAGGTCCGTTACGAAATCGTTTATCCGCTCGACGGGCAGCAAATTATTCACTTCCGTGAGTGGAATCTTTCTTTAGAAGTAAGTTGAGAGTTGTGTAGACTTTAGGGACGCCCTTTCATTCTTCTCTTCGACAGTTTGAGGACGAAGAGGCGGCTTCTTCTCTGCTCCCTTATTCTCGATCCGGGATCGGTACCATTAAACGCCATCCTATGATATTGAACGGGGATGGATGTTTAGTCTCTTTTTCCCCTTTTTCAATCGCTTAGGAAATGTAATAAGAGGATTTATGACGTCACAGGGGGAGCGACAATGACGCTGATCGCCCCATGTTGGCCTTCAGAATCTTGGATTCACAGAGGTCACATATTTCCTAGTTCACTTTCCAAGGACCTTTTCCGAGAGAGTTGGTCTACTCTAACTCGAAAGGTACCTATAACCTCTCCGCTCTGAGTCTGACTACGTTCAGACTATCGAGAGGGTTGACAGGAATAAGATTACCGTCTTCCTTTTCCGTCTGAAGAATGGGATAAGCTGGCAGTCACAACTATTAAAGAATATGCAAATATGTTGTTGACGGCCTTTGGGCGGCTCAGAGATTTGCGTCTGTCAAACAACAAAGCCCTTCCTTCACGATTTTTGAGTTCTGTGGAATCTCGAAACTCGCTCACCATCTACTTTTTGTCTCACCTGTTTTCTCGGAGTCAGACACTCGTGCGAGATCAGGCGACATATAGTAGCCCTGAGTTTCTTGTTGACGAAGTCAGTTGCGTTTATACACCCCCGATGATCGTGTAACATGAGACCAGGTTGGACTGTCAGGCATTCTCTTCGGGACTGAATCGCCTTTTGCTCCTCGCTCCTTTTCTCCTGGCACCAGAAGCTCGAGTCAGTTGATTCGCTGACGACGTTGGGTTGCGTTGATACACCCCCAAGGTTTGCTTAGATTGAATCGCCCAGGCAGTCCAGGACACTCATTCTTCAGCGAAGAATAGTGCTTATGGTCTTCAGGGTACAGCCTTGCTGTCCTTGATTCGTCTGACTTGTCAACTGGTCGGTCACCTGACTTTAGTACAGACGGACTGACTGTGCATGTCCAGATCGAAGCTTTCAATATGGAACTTAGACGTAGTCTGAAGTTCTTGATGTTAAAGCATTCGAACCTCTCCTACCTGTTAACTTTTTTGCATGTGATCAGGAAGGCCTTCTTCTAACCACCCTAGATACGACAAAGAGGGTTAGTGAAATTTTAAGCCATCGTCACAAGTTTTGGCTTTAGAGAAGACAAGGCGGTGTGCTCTCTAAGCCTTCCGTTGTGGCCTAAGAATGGAAACCCGTTTTGTCCTTGGGCCAGAAATCTTGAAGCAAGGATGGCACAAGTTAGTGGGCAGGAGCCAGAGAGAGTCCTGTGCCCTGTCGGGTCTCTCAAGTTTATCTACATAAAACTCAAGAAAGTCGAAGTCCCCCATTCGGGCAATCTGCAGTCCGAAAAAGACCAGACTTGCCCATATCGAAGAACACCCTGGCTTTAGTGTTAAGGAGTTCTTTCAAAAAATGCTCCTTCATTGTGTTTGCACAAAGATTTGAAATCTTTTTATCTAAATGCTCACGAGGTGAGGGCGCGGCCTCGGAAGCATTTCAACAGAGCATGGCACTCAGTAACATCCTGAGTACCATGTTTTAGCGAAGCAACTCTGTGTTCACTTCACACTCCCTGCGAGATTGTGAAGATGGCATATGAGATCTGCTGCTCGCTAGGGCCATACGTGTCTGCAAGACACAATCTTGGGGGCAAGAAGTACCACTCATCCTATCCTGTAGAAAATGGTTATTGGAAGAGCTCTTAATTTAGTTGATGAGTCGCCGACAACGGCGACTTCTTTTAACTCTTAAGCCTTAGTTTTAAAACACCTTAACTTTGGCTAGGTTGGTCAGGTGGTGATATATATATATTATATATTTATTTTACTTTCTTAGCCCTCATGGTATGGTCAATATGGTCTAGTCACGTCGTGGTCTCGCCCCTGTTGACAGATCATCTGAGTGCACCAGCTATATAGGTCTCTACCTCGCTGGCAACTCTAGTAGCACAAGCAGACTTACGTGGCAGTAACCCACGAAGCCAGCTATGCTAACAGGTGGAACCAAGATGTAAATCATCTGCATGCATTTGTTTCCTAAAATCCTTCTATTCTGTCCCTTCCCACCTCCAAAGGTGGGATTCAGCTATATATATATCTGACAGGTAAGTTTCATGAACAAAATGATATTGTTATGATACAATAAAGTTTGTTCATACTTACCTGGCAGATATATATAATCAAGTACCCACCCACCTCCCCTCATGGGGGACAGTGGAAATAAAAATTATGAATAGAAAATGGAATGGTTCCTGATAACCCGCCTCCCAGCGGCGGGAATGGGTACTAACCACCGCCTGGTCCGACCAATGCGTGTGTCGGAAGTTTTTAAAATTCTGTCGGACTTCAGAAAATACAGCTATATATATATCTGCCAGGTAAGTATGAACAAACTTTATTGTATCATAACAATATCATATTTTTATACCCTTGTAGCCACAGGGAACCGCAAAAGTTAAAAGTAATGAAAGTAAGCTTGAGATGTATATACGTTTGTAAAAGATAGAAATGTTATGTTATGGATTGCTAGGAAAGTTTAAAGGCACTATGTATTATCTAGTAAGAAGAAAAAGGTAAATGACTGCAAGTAGTATAATTGTATAGAATGTGTAATGTTAAGTCTGAAAAGTTACCAACAGGTTATTAGCGCCTCAGTGGTGTGATTGGTATGGTGTTGGCGTCCCACCTCAGTGGTCGCGAGTTCAATTCTCGGCCATTCCATTGAGGAGTGAGTATTTCTGGTGATAGAGGTTGACTCTCGACGTGGTTCGGAAGTCATATAAAGCCGTTGGTCCCATTGCTGAATAACCGCTGGTTCCATGCAACGTAAAAACACCATACAAACAAAGAAACAAACCAACAGGTTGTTTTTACCATTACGCACAATATTATAATTTTGAAAATAGAAGTACGTGTACTGTACTTTGTTACAGTTCAGATGCTTCTACAGTTACAGTGGTGTCATAAGTTGAAAATACTAATGTAAATTTAATATGACTATAAAGTAAATAACTGAATAATAACTGTTGTCACTGAATAAGAAAATGAATAATTACAATATGTAACTAAATTTAGTCATTGAAAGGCAAATTGAAAAACAGGCAGTCCCTGGTTATTGGCGATATGGTTTTATGGTGCTTGTCTAGCGAGGATGATAACTGAATTTTCAGCGCATATATGTGCTCATCCCGCTTATCAGTGTTGATCCTCAGTTATATTTGCCGATAAACGGGGATCGGCACTATTATTGCCGATTTTTTTTATCTGCGATAGTATTCGGTTATCATCACGCCGTCGGGGACAGAACTCCTGTCAATAACCAAGGACTGCCAGTACCAGATTTTCTCATTAATAGAGTAGATATATTGTAGTCCAGTACTGTACAAAAAGTGAAAGTGTAGCATTCTTTATGTTCATTTCATCCTAGGGTTTAGTGGCGAGAGTTTCTAAAATGTTAAGAAATCAAGAAGTTATTATAAGGGCATCATGACTAATAAATACTACATAATTATGATCTGGAAAAAGTGATCTGCAGATCTACACACACACACACCACACACACACACACACACACACACACACACACACACACACACACACACACACACACACACACAACACACACACACAGTCTAGTAAGTACTTAGTAAAGGTCACCATTGTAAACAAATGAAAAAAACAATGGTAAAGGATGCCTTTAACCAATCTTGTTTAACAATAGGACTAGATGTTTTCACTTCAGGATGAATAAGGATAAATTGGAGTTTGTTCCGACACGGCATACAAACCTTCGGTCCTTTTACAATAGGAAGGTACTAGCGGCAGCTGGATAGGTCGTAAGCTTTCGAACAAGGGGTTCGGTAGTTAACTGCTTGTCCGACAGGCGCGCGGGCGGCGCGACTGGGAGGTAAACAAATCACTTTTGCTTTCGGCCTGCTGGCGTGTGGACGTGTATCATCGCTCTCTGCCCGCTTCATCGTCGTTTGCTTCGCATGATTGTGTTTTTCTTTTCTAATTATCTAGTGAAAACTGAATGTAAGTACAATCATTTCATTGAATTCAATTGTGAATTAAAGGATCTTGGTGGCACCACGCCCTCCGATTACCCGAGTGCCGGGACTGAAGGGCGTAAGTGCGGGAATTCATTTTTCCCAGAAATGATCCTCGTATTGTGTATGCTCGTGCCGAGGGCGGGAGCGCTCGCTCCGAGCGTAAATTGGGTTGGAAATGTGTAGATGAAAATCGTAAGTAAGTGCTCTTTTTCATTTATATTTTTTTGACCTGTAGCCCCGTTGCCGAACGAATGCGCTCGGCACGGAAACTTATTCACGTATCGAAGTGGAATCGCAAGTACAGTATTCTTTTTCATTTTCATATATTATTTTGATTGTAGCAATACTCATTTTGGTTCAGTTTCCGAGCTTACCCGGAAATTGATCCTTCCCCCTTTTTATTTTGAATGAAGTGAAATCGCAAGTGCAGTTCTTTTTCATTTCATTTTTTTTTTATTGAGATTGCATTGTTTACTGGGATCAATGTTTCCGCTATTCCCACGGGATTTGATCCTTCCCTTTTTATTTGTATGAAGTGAAATCGCAAGCGCAGTAGTCTTTTCATTTTCATATATTTTTGATTGCATCAATTCATTATGGATCAAGGTTTCCAGAAACCTTGATCCATAAAGGTAAGGAATGAATCCTTTCACCCTTGCGCTCGGTACGAGGGCGCAAATGCGCTCGATCCGAGCCCTTATTCATTGTGAAGTGAATCGTTTTGCAAGATGCATTTTTCATTTTTATTACTTATTATTGATTGCATCAATATTTATTTGGTTCAAGTTCCGCTCAGTCAGGGAATTGATCCTTATGCCCTTGCATTCGGGCCGATGGCACGATTGCTCTCGGGCTCTGATATTGTTGTTGGGTACATGGGTACTGTGCGGGGGGGGTGGGGTGGGGAACGAGAACCCCCCCCCCGCTCAGTTCCCACAGATGGCTCTTCCCCTTGGGGGGGGGGAGGTTATCGGCGTTCTTCTCCTCGCCCGATCCGTCGAGCGCGGGGAAGGGCGCTCGGTGCCCGATGTACAATTGTATTAGGGGTCTTCCACTCGTTCGGAGAGGGCTCACCCCCCCGCGCGAGGGGACTTCCCCCCCCACACTAATCGCTACTATCTGTTGATTTCCGCAGGTGCTACTGCCACGAGGGTGGACCTTGGTGAGGTATGGGCGTCCTTCCATTTGCAGGGCGTGCTAGTGTCCAGGGGCTGCTGGCGGTTCTTGTCTGGGCCTACTGCGGTCACCATGGAGTGGTGACCACGCAACCAGGTGACGACGTCCCTCCTCCACCTGTGTACTCGCCTCACGTGGTAACAGTCTTGCCTACAGCCGCTGTGAAATGCCGTTCGCCGTACCGAGAGGGGGCGTGCTGCCGCCGCTCGTGGTGGTTGCCGCGCTGCAGCGACCACACTTCCGCTGCCCTAGAGCGCGCCCCCTGGACCTGCCGCCGGTACCAGGATGTTGTGGCTGCTGCCTCCACTTCCTGTGTTCCCGGTGCTGCCTGCCGTACCTACCGATCTGGGCTGACTGTCCATGCAGTTGCTGCGCTGCTGTCCCTGCCGTTGCTGCGCTGGCTGTCCCTGCCGTTTGCTGCGCTGGCTGTCCCTACCGATGCTGTGCTGGCTGTGCCCTGCTGTTCCTGAGATGCCCATACATGCTGATGTCGTCCCTGTTCGTGGTGGTACTACCCCAGACTTTGGTCTGTCTGTACAGGTGCGTCCGGGCCCTGTGGCTTCGGCTACAGCAGCCCCGGCTCCGCCCTGGATAGCAGATCTTACGTCTGTCCTGAGGAAGCTGACGAAGAAGAGGAGGAAGGTGTCGTCGTCGTCGTCTTCATCTTCTTCATCGTCGTCGGCTGCCGCCTCTTCCCCTTCGACTTCTAAGGCTTCACAGCCGAGGAAGAAGAAGGTTGCCTCCTCCCTCCTAAGAAGTCTCCCTCGGGAGCTTCTCGGGGACCCGTCTCACCTCGGTGGGACGGAGGGGGAGGGTTCCTTCCGCTGGTCCTCCTGCTCCTTCGGGAGCGGGGCCCGTCTCTTCTTCCGCAAGGAAGAAGACTACGGGGACCAGAGGAAAAAGGGGTACCGGCTAACACCGGTACTCTTCTCGCCTGGTGTCAGTGGTTCTGCCACTGCATCAGGTCCGTCTCGGCCTCTCGTTCGCGGGATTGGTACCGAGTGTACGGTCGCCTACCAGCGACCCGTGCAGCCAGGAACCAGACCTCTGAGTCCGCTCAGCGTCAGGTTCACGGCACGGGGCGGCAATACTGGTGACAGCGCTCATGCGACTCTCACCAGACCAGCTCTCACTCTCGCGTGCGAACAGCTGGCTACCCGGGGGGGGACGTGACGGTCCACGACCGACCACGGGCTGAGGCTGGGAAGAGGTCCTCCCGTTCGCCGGTGCCAGCCACGGCTGGAACCAGCGACGTTGACGTGCCGTGAGGACAAGCACCGGTCTCACTGTGACAGTGGAGCCTGCAGGCTCGCCTGGACCGTCGCTCTCACAGAAAGCGATACCGGGTACGGCAACCAGCACCAGCTCTTCTGACACTCGAGATCGGGGCCGCTGTGCTCAGTCCAGCCGTTCTCCACAGCGAGACGGTTCGACCAGGCCTGCAGCTCGATCGCCACCGCGGGTTGACGATCGCCTGCAGCCCTCAAGCCTGCTGGTTCTGCCAGCGAGCAAAGAGGGAGCGTCATTGGTCTGCCTCTCCCGTACCTTCAACCTCCTCTGGGTTACACCGGGAGGAGCGAGGGTATTGAGGAGTGATCGTGAGGGGTGCGCCCCTCATGATCCCACCACAGCGCCCTACGTGCCAGGCACGGTTCTTGGGACCGGCCAGGACGTATGCGCAAGTGGATGGGGAAGACCGAGGGGCTGTCGCTGTTCCCTCCTTCTTAGGAGGAAGGTTCTCGGATATGCTCTTGTTCGAAGGGCTTAACGGTCCCACTCTGCAAGATGCTGTGACTTCCGAGATCCAGAGGAACTTTGCCGAGGTTACGGCGCTGATTCGTCAGCACAATGACCTCGGGGAAGGATCGCCGCTCCCACAGCAGAGCCACGTCTCGGCTCGAGTCGTTTTGGGGCCCGGGGCCCGAGAGGGAACCCAAATCGACGGTGGGTCTGCCGCGATCGGAGCTTGCCGACTGTGTTGAACCGGGCCGGGTAGTCTCTCGTCTCCCGGACAAGAAGGCTCTCTCAGTTCTGGACGGTCGAACAAGCTACTTCACCTCCTCTTACTGCCCGGACAGAGGCGGGTTTCTACGTGTCTTCGGACACCGTATTTAAATACCCCTTCGGTTCTCCTGAGGTTTCGACCTCAATGAGGACTGGAATGAGTCGGAGCGGTATCGGCTCTCTCCTGTCAGGTGTCGATCAGCCCCCCCCAGACGACGTTCACAGTGGCGGCAGACCCTTACCTACAGTGAGAGTTCGTAACCCTCCTCGGGAAAACGTTTTCCTCCTGACGATACGTTTTCCAGACTCTGAGAGGCCATCGCCGCAAGGCGATGGCTGCTCCTACTCTTCTCCAACTGCTAGTTCCACTGGGAAGGCGAGCGAGTATCCAATTCCTCCCCATCCCTCTCTCCTTACGGCTACGAGGTCCAACAGCAGGCGTACGTTCCAGGGGCATCGAAGGACGTAGCATTGAGACAGGAGATCAAGACCATGCTGAGCAAGAGAGCTGAGAAATCGGCACGGATCAGTCACCGGGCTTTTACAGCCGACTCTTCCTGGTGGAAAAGTTTACGAGAGGCTGGCGCCCGGTGATAGATCTCTCTCCCCTGAACCGGTTGGTTTCGCCAGACCCGTTCACGATGGAGACGGCACGCGCAGTGCTCGACTCTATCAGGGAGAACGATTACATGCTTTCAGTGACTTGAAGGATGCGTATTTACAAAATACCCATTCATCAGTCCTCCAGAAAGTTACCTCCGCTTCATCCTCGACGGGACGGTGGTTTTGTACCAGCTCAGGCCACGTTGCTTCGGTCTCTCAACCGCCCCACAGGTGTTCACGCGAGTGTTCACCCTGGTGTCTGCTTGGGCCCATTCGCACGGGATACGTCTGATGGGGTATCTCGACGATTGGTTAGTCCTGGCGAGCTACCGCTCGCAGTTGCTACAGGACAGGGATCGACTGCTCGAGCTCTGTCGCGATCTGGGGGATCGTTCTGAACTTCGAAAAGTAACCGATCTCGAGCACAAGACGAGGATGAAGTACCCCTGGGTATGCTGATCGACAAGGTAGCAGGGCGAGTCTTCCCCGCAGACTCGCGGATCAGCAGATTCAGGGAGGCAGCCAACCAGTTCCTGTCTCGGCAGGAACAGTTTAGCTCAGCGATGGCAAGTCGTGATCGGACACCTGTCGTCACTCGGGAAGCCAGTCCCTAAACGGGCGTCTTCACCTGCGGTCTCTTCAGGGAGACTGAAGGAGAGTTGGTCACAGGCGACGGATCCCCCAAGCTTTCCATTGTCACGGACACAGGAGGTGAGGCAGGACCTAGCGGGTGATGGACGACAGGAACCCTTAGAGGAGTGCCTCTGCGCACTCTCCCCCGGGACATGCAGCTGCTCTCAGACGCATCGACCGAGGGATGGGGCGCACCACCTGGAAGAGTTGCAAACTTCAGGAGGGTGTGTACGAGAACGACAAGCACCTTCACATCAATGTATTGAAACTCAAGGCAGCGTTCCTCGCTCTCCAAGAGTTCCAGGACCGCTTGATGGGACACTCAGTGGTGTTGATGTACGTCAACACCACGGTGGTGGCTTACGTCAACAAACGGGGGGAGGGGGGGCCTAGTGTCTCTCCCGTTGTATCAGTTGACTCGGCAGGTGCACGAGTGGGCCGAGGCGCACTCAATAGAGCTGTCGGCACGCTACATTCCAGGGAAGGATGTAGTAGCAGACACGCTCGGCCGTCGTGATCAGGTGATAGGGACCGAATGGTCTCTACACCAGGACGTGGCGGAAAGGCTCTTCGACCTGTGGCGGCGACCAGTCGAGGATCTGTTCGCCATCCGGCACAACAGGAAGCTCCAGGTGTTCTTCTGGCGGCCGTGCATACCATGGGCAGCTGCAGAGGACGCTCTTCAAACACCCATGGGACAACCTCTTCGCCTATGCCTTTCCCCCGTTCAGCCTGATTCGCAAGGTGATCAGTTCGAGCACTGGTCATCCCGAATCTCAGGATGATCCTGATGGCTCCCAAATGGCCACAGGCCATTTGGTATCCGGACCTGCTGGCTCTTCTCGCAAGAGAAACCGAGAGAAATTCCCATTGGCACAAACCTTCTCGCCCAGCCACACGTCGAGCTAGGTACCACCGAGCAGTCCAGTCCCTACGTCTTCACGGCTGGCTGTTATCCACCATCTCTTGCGACGAGAAGCTTTTTTCGTAGCGCAACTACAGAGATGGCTGGAAACGTCCGTCAGTCCTCTGCAGCTGTGTACCAGGGGAAGTCGGCCGTCTTCTGTGGTTGGTGTCGTAGACGGGGCCTATCTCCTCTTAGAGCCACTCTTCAGCAGGTAGCGGTTTTCCTCGTTTTTCTTCGCCGAGGAAGCTCCTCTAAGTTCCCACAGTCAAAGGATACAGAGCCGCCTTGACACTCGTCCTGAAACTGACGGGATTGGACATCTCGAACTCGTTCGAGATCTCCTTGCTTAAGAGCAGCCTCCAAAGGTCTTGCCAACCCAGGGAACTCACAAGACCCTCTTCTTGCTGGACCCTGGCATCGGCGAAGAGAGTACGGGAACTCATGCAGATTAATGATGTGGATGAGATGCTGCTTTGTCCTGGGAGTACGCTACGGCGCTATCTGAAGAGAAACTCGACACCTCGGGCCTGAGTGCGACGCCTCTTCGTTAGCAACGGGGTCACCAAGAAAGAAGTATCAAGAACACTCTTTCGTCCTGGCTGCGTGAGGTCTTCAGGAGGGCGTATTGAGGCTGATGGTAGTGACGACATCCGTACGTCCCGTCCGAGAGCTCACGAAGTCAGAAGTATTGGCCCCACTCGTTGGGCGTTTCGTAAGAACTTCTCCGTGGCGCAGGTATGGAAGGCAGGGGTCTGGTACAACCAGACCACCGGCACCTTCCTTATACCTCTTGGATATTGCCCATAGGTCCTTGGATCGGTTCCTTAGGACCCGTGGTGGCTGCTCAACACGTCGTCTAGCTAACCCAGACCCTAGCAGGCTGAACAGCATCGAGTCTGGTGTGACTGTATGAATAGATAGTGAATGAGAAAGTGACTGGCTTCTCTTTCTATCTTTTCTACCCCTCTACCTGTAGAGGGATACGGTCATCACCCTGCTGGATAAGGACGAGATGCCGGTGAGCATATGACAGAGCCCCATCTATCCCTTTCACTAGGGATAGGAGCAGAATATCCACCACTTCCTTCTACAAGGGGGGGAAGTGGATGCCTACAAGAGTCAAAACCATGACTTTATCTTTGCTCCTGTACAGGAACAAGTTCTTACATTGCTGGTACGAAGAGATACGCTTGCCTCTCTCTTAGTACTCGGTCCAGAGGTCTGACCATTGATCCGCGGTGCACACCCGATCAATCGGACAGAGGCTTGGATCCCTCCCTCGCTCTTACGACCAGGGAGGCTTCCAGGTTGGGCGAACACCAGCTGTTCACAAAAAGACTCAGATTCCACCCACCAAGAAGTGAGTCTTCCTATTGTAAAAGGACCGAAGGTTTGTATGCCGTGTCGGAACAAATGACAATTTGTCCAAAATTGCATTTTCCTAACTATACAAACCTGAGGTCCTTTTAAACATAGCCCCACCTCATGCCACCCCTCACTCTGCAGTTTTTGCTTGGACCAAAAGCAAAGTGATTTGTTTTACCTCCCAGTCGCGCTGCGCGCGCCTGTCGGACAAGCAGTTAACTACCGAACCCCTTGTTCGAAAGCTTACGACCTATCCAGCTGCCGCTAGTACCTTCCTATTGTAAAAGGACCTCAGGTTTGTATAGTTAGGAAAAATGCAATTTTGGACAAATTGTATGTTTTGGGGAACTGGAACACAGCACCTATATTAGCAACTTCATGTAAAAAGATGCGAGAATTATTAAAGAATCTAGCATGCACATGGTCCCTAACACATCACTTTGGTAAGGATGCTGGAGATATTATGCAATGAGACCTCACCAGTAGTCTTGAGACACATGTACAAAGAATGTGGCATTGAGCTTGCAGGACTAAATTGGAATATGGAATATGTATATTATTGTTATAATGAATAATTTACATAAAAATTAAGTACTCACAATGGGGTTTTCCTCCAGGGTTTGGCGCTAGGATGGCATTCCCATATGTATCGCTGGTTACAGGGGAGGATTGGATTTTAGATGAGGATTTGGTAGGATGGTCGAGAGGGAAGGATAAGGGACCGAGTATGGCTTGTTGGAGATGTTTAGAAGGTATAAAAGGACATTATTGCCAATGTTGGAAGAGATAAAAATTTGGTGTTTGATAACTGTGGAATGTAAGTGTTTGTTGCATTGTCATGTATTCAAAGCATTAAATGTTGGATATCTGTAAAACATGGGGTATCTTTACAGAAAACATGACTTTATTATTTTGCAAAGTATGTAATTAAATTGTGTGACAATTTTGGTGGTGCAACCAAAATAATCAGTGAAATTAAATGTGTATATATTGAATAAATATATATACCTTTATATATATAACAAGTCTTTGGACTAGATTGTGTTCTTTTCAGCTCGCTTCGAATATTTAGTCTGTTGTTACTTATCCACAGGATTATGGAAAAAATTATGTCCTAGGGAACAATGCCTACAATAATAATGAATATGAAAAAACAGTTGACCTCATGGAGAAGAGTCTTACAGCATACCTCAGTGCTGAGGATGATTGTCGCCACCTTTGTGAAAAACCTTTTGATCAAGGATGGTTTCCTGACTTCATTTCCTCTATTGCAAGTAAGTTTTAATTCTCAATACAGACAGGCCCCAGTTACCGGCGGACTCAGTTACGGGCAGTCCCCAGGTTACAACGGGTTCGGCTTACGACGTACCGAGGTTAAGGCGCTTTTCAATTATATTCATCAGAAATTATTTCCAGGGTTACGACGCCTACAATGCTCATCTGGTAGAAGAAATATGACACCAAAAATGTAAAATAATCAATATTTGAAGGTTTTTGGGATGAAAAATGCAATAAGAATGCAGTTTACAGAGTTTTGAATGTACCCAAAGCATTAAAAGTAAGGTTTTTTATGGTATTTTATGATGTTCCGGTTTAGGACGATTTTCGGGTCACAACACGTCTCAAGAACGGAACCCCTGTCGTAGCCCGGGGACTGCCTGTAATGGCAATCTGGGTTCATGGCGCTTGTCTAGTGCCATAAAATTGGCGATTTATGGCGCCATAATGGGCTAAGTTCGGTTATCGGCACCATAACGTAACTAACAGAGGCGCCATCAAACGAAACGTGGCACCATAAGCACCATAAATTGCCGAGTTTCGGTTAATGGGGGTTTTCGCTTATCAGCACCCCCACCGATAATGGAACCCTCACCAATATCCGGGGACTGCTTGTACTTGATTATTGAATCACCTATGTAGTTACAGGCTGTCCCTGGGTTACGACGGGTTTTCCGTTCTTGAGACGCGTCGTGACCCGAAAATCGTTGTAAACCGGAACATCACCAAAAATCCTGAAAAAAACTTATTTTTAATGCTTTGGGTGCATTGAAAACTATGTAAACTGCATACTTATTGCATTTTTCATCCCATAAACCTTCAAATATTGATTATTTTGCATTTTTGGGGTCATATTTCTTCTGCCAGATCAGTGTTGCAGGTGTCATAACCCTGGAAATAATTTCTGATGAATATAATTGAAAACGCCTTAACCTCGGAAGGTCGTAAGCCGAACCCGTCGTAACCTGGGGACTGCCTGTATTAAGATATAAGTTTATTTAGCTTCATGATAACAATTTTTCTTTATTTGGATACTCTAACATGATATGATTCTTTGCTGATTTTCAAATGTTTATTCTGATAAAGTTTTAGTATTGAATTGACTTCGATGTTCCCTCATTGATATAGTTATGCACACATGCATAGTCCCTGACTTAGACAAAGCAATGTATCTAACAAATTATTGTTATTCTAATTATAGATAATTTTGGAAATTGTGCGTTTTTATACTTCAGCTCTTTTGAATTGATTCATTTTTCAAAAACTATACTTTATTGATTTTTTTATGTATGCATTTCCTTTTGTATTCCATGTTCAAAAGATAATTTTTTTACATGTACATAGTATTTCACTTGACAATCTTAACCTTAATCAGTTGACTGTACTGTATCTCTTGTTTGAGTTGCACACTGTAAACTTAATGAAAACTTATGTGAATACTAATCTTTTTTCTCCAGATCACTATACATATACTCTAAGGTGCAAGAGAAGATGTCCTTTTGAACTAAGTATTTTATATGGGGAACCTATCGACGACTTTTATGCATCCTACTACAATTATCTACAGTTTTCTTATTACCATGGTTAGTGTTTGTATGTTGTTGCTTAAGAACTTTTTAACTCCGTTTAATGGGATGTACTGTTATGTTTAATTTATTGAATGGTTTTCAAATGCATGATGTGGTACTGTAATGCTTGATTTATTGATAGGTTTTCTAATTTGTATTGCAGCACTGCATTGTTTGATTTATTGAGTGTTTTCTAATTCATATTGCAGTATAGTATTTTTTTTATTGAGTAGTTTTCTAGTTCATGTTGCAGCTAATTAGTATTAGTTGTAGCACCAGTCATTGTAAATTACAGAAAGCTACAAAATTTACTTAGAAGACCGATCCAACAATTGTTGGACTTAGACATATTTTGGATGAGTTATACAGTACACTAATTTTTCAGTATGGGTTCCTTTTATTAGATAGAATTCTGTTGTAACAGAACATTTTTACCAGTCATTATTGTAGCACTTTACACTGCATGGGGATAAGAATTCAAGGGCACTGTGGCTGGGATGAGAATGTAAAGAGTTGCCATGTATATGGAAACCTTTCATGTTTGCCTTTAGAGTTTTACTTTTTAAAGTTATTTTTTAATACTGGACTTATGGTTCCATTTTGATTTTGCAGAGGGTTCATTTGCTAAAGCAGCTGAGGCTGTGGCATCTGCTCTTGTGTTAAACCCAGAGGATGAATCGCAACTTGGCAATAAGGAATATTTCTTGAAAGAAGGAAAGGTGACTGAAGACATGTTTGTTCCCAGACAAGTAAGTATTTTTTATTTGTGCATGTGTGCTCCAGGAAAGTCCTGGATTATAAAAATTTGACAGAAAAAATAGATTTTCGAGTATTTTTGTTGGTTCTGTAGGTGGGTAGTGACATAAGTGCACTTGACATGTTGCACTGTAAGCATTGTGGCATTGCAGCAGCCTTTAGGTGCATCCAGTTTTTAGGATTCTACTTTTCCTGTGAACTTTTGCGCCATTTATGTTTCCTTCTTCCAAGTTCCAGTTTAGCCTTGAGCAATTACTTCTTTGTGTAACTGTGAGGTTTCCTCCGAGTTGTTTCACTTTGAAATCCTTGTGCTTCGTCTCTCTCTTATTTGAATTTTTTATTTATCTCTCTATCCTTTTGTCTAACCACTCAAAGTCCCTCTTTTGACTGTCTTAAGGGTTGACTGGCTGAAATTGCCCAGTGTCAGGCTTTATAAGGTAGATTTTATAATTTATTCATTCACTGTTATTGGAGGTTTAAATTTATTTATTGGTGGAAGCTAATGACACTTTGTTAATAACCCCATTAATCATAATGTGCATTTTTCAGTGAAAGAATTCTAGTTGCGCCAATATGTTATAACAGAAATGAGAATTTTTTATTTTAGCTTATAATTATGTAAGTACCAATGCACTTGGGAGAATGTGTGATGATGCTTTCTTTAATCATTGTGGAAGCTACTTTCCTTGCCTCTGTGTTTGAAATAGTGGCTGCAGGGAGTACATTCATTATCCCTTTATGAGGTTGGACATGAAATGAATTTTCTCCACTCTCTTCTGTCTTCCTGCCTGAGTGCCTATCAGGTAATTATGTATCCCTCTTTTTCCATGGTGTCCTGGGCCGACCTTTTACTGGTCTTCATCCTGGTTAATATGTACGTACTACTATTGCTTTCCTGACTGTTTCTCATCTCTTCTCATTAACATGGAAAACTATTGAAATCTTCAAGATCTCAGTCTCTTTTCAGCTTCTGTACTGGAACAGTGCATGAATTTGCATAAATCTATGCAAGTCTGACAAATAAGTTTTAAGTTCTTGATGAAAGTTTTTCATCTATCAAAATTTATGCATAGTTTGTTATTTACACTCATTCTTCACTTGAGTGCTAACATTCTTTTATGTTTCTCAGTTAGAACCTTAGCAGAAAATGTACATTTGTTCATGAAACTTACCTGTCAGATATATATATAGCTGTATTTTCTGAAGTCCGACAGAAATTCAAAAACTTCCGGCACACACAGTGGTCGGCCAGGTGGTTAGTACCCATTCCCGCCGCTGGGAGGCGGGTATCAGGAACCATTCCCATTTTCTATCATAATTTTTCTGTCGCCGGTGCTGGAAACACCTGTTTTCAGTACCTCCGTCTTAGGATTTTGGAAACTTCATGGCCGCTAAATATCCTAATTGTCTTTTGATTTATTGACTTGGATTTGTGGCTAGGCATACGCTATCTTAAATTGTTTTGAATATGATTCATTTTTGTATATCTGAATCTAGTTAGGCTAGTTTCAGTGGGTGTTGTCTGCTAAGATAGGGTGTGGCTACCGAAAGCTTCGGTAGTTCCGCACTCGATATGCACGAGAGCTATGTGTCTTGCTTCTTTGTTGAGATTTGTCATGTAAGGAGTGTGAGACTTTGTCTAATTCCGTAAGGAAGACGTATGATTCGTATGTACGCAATTAATCAGTAAACATAGTCAGGGTAGGCTAACCTACCTGTAGACTTTATTTTGCCTAACCCTGTAGTATGGCCTACGGGCTATAAATGTCTCGTGAGGTAATGCCCTTTACGTTATAGATTCCATCTGTATCTTGGAATCTAAGGTGCTCGCTCTCCTATCATTGTGGTGAAGAGTGCTACTTCTGTAGTTGTTACTCCTAACCCTGTAATGTTGCCTTCGGGCCCTAAACAGTTTCTGTAGAGGGTATTGACCTTTCTCTGATACTCTATCGATTCGTAACTTAGAATCGAAAGCGCTGGCTTTGGAGAGCAAAAGTGAAGTGGCTAAGTGCAGTGACAGTGCCCCTTGTGTAGTGGAGGGTGCGTCAGATCGGCCTTATTTCGCCTCTAGGCCGGGACCTCTGCTTGACTCCCAGGAACAGGGAGAGAGCATGTCGAAAGCCGAAGGAGGGTTACGAGGAACTCCCACCGATATCGACGTGCCTTCGGCAGACCTGATGTTACTCCCAGGCTGCCAAAGTGCGTGCACGAATCCTGAAGGATTGCTTCTCGTCCTCCGAAGCGTCCTCCCTGCGCAGGGTTTGGAGCTTTCGGAAGGACTCGCGCCCTCTAAATAGAAGCTTTATAGAAGAGGACGTTTCACGTCCTCTCTCTCTCTCTCTCGTCATGCGTTGCAGTGAGAAGTAAGAAGGCGAACGTCGCCTGAACTCGTGTACGTCTTTCCACCGAGAAAAGGGAAAGCAAGTCATATTAGCAGGACGCTTTTGAGCGCGGACGTCCTAGCTTTGTTGCTGTGAGAATAAGAAGCGTTGCCCTCGCCCGCGTATTCTCACACGATCAACCCTTCACCTGAGACTGCTTCGTGCAGTCGGTTTTCTCTCCGAGATGTCTAATGCTCTTCCCTGAAGGCAGTTTCGCTTGCATTGACGCCTGTCAGGAGCGTGACGCTTTCTGCACGCTTTTTTTTGACGCTCGGCTTGGACGGGACGTTCGGATGGACGCCAGGCGCGCGCGGGTGCACGCCAAGCGCGCACCAGTAGACGCCGAGGCCGAGCGCACGCCAGACGCCGAGAGTGCTCGCTGCTCGCCAGTGGACGCCGAGAGTGCTCGCTGCTCGCCAGTGGACGCCGAGAGTGCTCGCTGCTCGCCAGTGGACGCCGAGCGTGCTCGCTGCTAGCCAGTGGACGCCGAGCGCGCGCGCCAAGACGCCAGCCAGGTGTGTCGCCTGGCTGAACGTTTCTGTTGAAGTCTTCAAGCTGATTTGGGTCTAAAGATTTTTTACCTAACTTCGGTGATCCCTTCTACATCGCCTGCGAAGAATGTGAAGTAAGCAGTGCTTCGGAGGAAGCTTGAAGTGAAAAGGCAACTTCGTTTTCGAAACCCAGCAAGACCACGGGTTTCGTGAATTATAGAGGTCTCTGTCAGTAATATTGCTTTTCGTAAAGTCCAGGATTGGATGGAGTTATGGAAAGCTCAAGGAAAGATCTCTTTTGCTCTACCGCAGTCAAGACTTTGCGTAAGGCAGCTATGGGTTATGTAAAAGCTCGACGTCCTGCACGTCAGGACTCTCGGCAACGTTCAGTAGGATTCTTGCAAAGGCACTCATCAAAAGGACGCTCTTCAGGAAAGCGCAAGACAGGACTTCCTTTGCCATACTGCCAATAAATTTTGATATGGGAGAGGAAGCTGGTTGGAGAGTTTCTTCCTCTTCCCAGGATAATTTTGCAAGCTTTTTAGCCCATCTGAAAGGGCTTTTCAGATGATAGATTTTGTTAGTTCCTAGTCGGGACTACGCTGCCGAATTGAACATCGTCGTTCTACCTGTCGTAAGCCGTCTCTTAACAGGATTCTTGCCCCTTCCTCGTTTGAGACGGGAATCGAAAATAAAATGCTCGACTTCCTGGATTACGTTTTGTCAATTCAGTGAATTTCCCCATTGACAATATACTATCGTTTTGTCAAGTAAGTGGGTATCCCCTCATTGACAAAATATCTCTTTGTCCCGTAAATGGGTTAGTTCTCATTGACAAACTTCTCATTAACTTTATATTGCGTAAGCGGATAAGCTCTTATTGACAAGATTCGGAAGAGCTCTCATTCATCATTCGCAGACTCGTACAAGAAATAGACTTGTAGACTACGTCAATGAACGCTTATGTCCAATAACATAAGAAGCTTGAGCTGTCCGCTTCAATTCTCTTGAGTTTTGTTTATGAAACTAGCCTGTCAGATATGATGTAGCTGTATTTCCGAATTCAGCTATAGTATATATGTCTGCCAGGTAAGTATGAAAAAACTTTATTGCAATATAATATATTTTGCCTTGCGTTATTTTTACTACTGGTTGGTTCAAGTCATATACGCTTGCTGTAGTTACCTCTTCGGATGGCAACCGAGAGGTCTATTGTCTATTATTTAAGGACATTTAATCGTTACTCCCTGCAGCCTTCCAGGAGTTTCCGATTTATCTTTTACCGTTGTATGGTAGTGTTATGACGACACGAACGCATCTATATATTTAGCGTTTTCTGTTTCGCTTAAATATACCAGCTTGAGAGTCTCTTTATGCTAAAAAATTACGGACCTATTTCGTCGTAGAATAGGGTAGCTGGCAACCCAGGCATAAAGTTAAGAGACGACGATCGTAAGCTGCTGCTGTCACTGTCCTCTCCGCCACCGCCAGTCCGGCTGAGTCCAAACGAGGCAGTACCAGCTCGTTCGCTGTCATGCGCGGTAGGTTACGTCTCTCTCTCCTGCGGGATTGACTGACTAACCGTATCTCTGTGCTGGCAGTTACGTCTCTCTCTCTCCTGCGGGATTGACTGACTAACTGTATCTCTGCCCTACAATCACGGACTTTAGCCTAAGATTGAGGGGATTTCTTACATGAATGAATAAACATTGCATTCGTTTTGCCTTACTATGTTCTCAGAGATATCTCTTACTCCTTTCGGTGCTCGTTACCGCACGGTATAGGACTACGAGTCTACTGCAACATTTCACTATTATATGCTCTCCTGCTTAGGCAAAGCGCAGCCTTTTTAGGGAAGTAAACATACTGTGTGAGGGAATGGATGAGCTTGCTGGGGACTATTTCCTTCCTAAAGAAGTTTGTTTCCCTGAATAGACTGCAATTCAGACCTCTACAGTTTTTTCCTACCGGGAAACTGAAATTTTTAAAGATCTAGGAATGATTCTGAACATCTCTCGGTGCGTTAAGTATCACTTGAGGTGATAGAAAGAAGGTGCCGGACATCTGGAGAGGGTTTCAGATGTCCTGGATCATAATCTGAAAGAAGTGGAAGCAATTCTGTCGTCCCTCCAGTCCTGGAAACGAGTTTTTGGAACCAGTGGTCCATATCAACTCTGATCTTCCACAGCTCTCTCATATCTTAGGAAGTATCTTCTCTCGGTCCCTGTTCGGGTTTACGAGAAAGAGCCTATTATAACAACAGGCGTAGAATGTAACGATCCTCTAGAGGTTCGTGACAGGATTGCAAAAGTCCGTACGAATCGTCTCGATCGACGGCAGCAACTACTGACTTCCGAGTGGAATCTTTCTTTAGAAGTATGTTGAGAGTTATGGAGACTTTAGGGACGTCCTTTCATACATCTCTTCGCTATGATATTGAACAGGGATGGATGTTTAGTCTCTTTCCCCTTTTTCAAACGCTTAGGAAATGTAATAAGATGATTTATACCATCACAGGGAGCGACAATGACGCTAATCGCCCCATGTTGGCCTTCAAGATCCTAGATTCACAGAGGTCACGTCCTTCCAAGGACCTTTTCCGAGAGAGTCGGTCTACTTTAACACGAAAGGTACCTATAACCTCTCCGCTCTGAGTCTGACTACGTTCAGACTATCGAGATGTTGACAGCATAAGATTGCCGTCTTCCCTTTCCGTTTGAAGAATGGGATAAGCTGGCAGTCACAACTATTAAAGAATACGCAAATATGTTGTTGACGGCCTTTGGGCTCAGAGATTTGCTTCTGTCAAACAACAAAGCCCTTCACGATCTTTGAGTTCTGTGGAATCTCGAAACTCGCTCACCATCTACTTTTTGTCTCACCTGTTTTCTCGGAGTCAGACACTCGTGCGAGATCAGGAGACACATAGTAGCCCTGAGTTTCTTGTTGACGAAGTCGGTTGCGTTTACACACCCCCGATGATCGTTTAACATGAGACCAGGTCGGACTGTCAGGCATTCGTCCTTCGGGACTGAATCGCCTTTTTGCTCCTCGCTCCTTTCTCCTGGCACCAGAAGCTCGAGTCAGGAGTGGCTCAGAGTTGATTCGCTAACGACGTTGGGTTGCGTTCATACCCCACGGTTTGCTTAGCTTGAATCGCCCAGGCAGTCCAGACACTCATCCTTCAGCGAAGAATAGTGCCTTATGGCCTTCAGGGTACAGCCTTGCTGTCCTTGATTCGTCTGACTGGTCAACTGGTCGGTCACCTGACTTTAGTACAGACTGACTGACTGTGCATGTCCAGATCGAAGCTTTCAATATGGAACTTAGACATAGTGAATTCTTGATGTCAAAGCATTCGAACATCTCCTACCTGTTAACTTCTTGCACGTGATCAGGAAGGCCTTTTTCTAACCACCCTAGATACGACAAAAAGAGGGTTAGTGAGGTTTTCAGCCATCGTCAGAAGTTTTGGCATTAGAGAACACAAGGCGGTGCGTTCTCTAAGCCTTCCGTTGTGGCCTAAGAATGGAAACCCGTCTTGTTCTTGGCCAGGAGCTTGGAATCAAGGATGGCACAAGTTATTGGGCAGGAGCCAGAGAGAGTCCTGTGCCCTGTCAGGTCTCTCAAGTTTTATCTACATAAAACTCAAGAAAGTCGAAGTCGTACGGACAATCTGCAGTGTTCCGAAAAGACCAGACTTGCCCATATCGAAGAACACCCTGGCTTTATTGTTAAGGAGTTCTTTCAAAAAAGCTCTTCATTGTGTTGGCACAAAGATTTGAAATCTTTTGATTTGAATGCTCACGAGGTGAGGGCGCGGCCTCGGAAGCATTTCAACAGAGCATGGCACTCAGCAACATCCTGAGTACCATGTTTTAGCGAAGCAACTCTGTGTTCAATTCACACTCCCTGCGAGATGTGAAGATGGCATATGAGATCTGCTGCTCGCTAGGGCCATACGTGTCTGCAGACACAATCTTGGGGGCAAGTAGTGTACCACTCATCCTATCCTGTAGAAAATGGTTAGGAAGAGCTCTTAATTTAGTAGTTGAGTCGCCGACAACGGTGACTTCTTAACTCTTAAGCCTTAGTTAAAACACCTTAACTTTGGCTAGGTTGGTCAGGTGGTGATATATATTTTTATATATATATTTATTTTACTTCTTAGCCCTCATGGTATGGTCAATATGGTCTAGTCACGTCGTGGTCTCGCCCCTGTTGACAGATCATCTGGAGTGCACCAGCTATATAGGTCTCTACCTCGCTGGCAACTCTAGTAGCACAAGCAGACTTACGTGGCAATAACCACGAAGCCAGCAATGCTAACAGGTGGAACCAAGATGTAAATCATCTGCATGCATTTGTTTCCCAAAATCCTTCTATTCTGTCCCTTCCCACCTCCAACGGTGGGATTCAGCTATATATATATCTGACAGGTAAGTTTCATGAACAAAATGATATTGTTATGATACAATAAAGCTTGTTCATACTTACCTGGCAGATATATATAATTAAGTACCCACCCACCTCCCCTCAGGGGACAGTGGAAATAAAAATTATGAATAGAAAATGGGAATGGTTCCTGATACCCGCCTCCCAGCGGCGGGAATGGGTACTAACCACCTGGCCGACCACTGTGTGTGCCAGAAGTTTTTGAATTTCTGTCGGACTTCAGAAAATACAGCTATATATATATCTGCCAGGTAAGTATGAACAAACTTTATTGTATCATAACAATATCATTTTTGGAATATTTTTGTATTTAAGACAGATATGATAAACAGATGTTGAGGATGTTGAGGAATAAGGAAAAAGAGGAAGTAGTAATATACATATTACAGGTAGAACAAATTTGCCTTTGTGACTGTTCTCTGTTTCTACAGTAGGAATCATATTACCATATGATTCCATATGGCATTGTAGAAGCTTGTCTGTCTTCTCCATTAAGATCAATAAATAGTAACATTTTTTTGAGAACACAAGCCTTTGGTTTTTATGCAGAAGTATGGTATGTATTTGCAGCACAAGCTGAAAAGTGGTTGTTAAGGGGGCCGGCCGGCTAATGCCATTCTTTAAGGACAGGACTTTGATATTCATACCTCTTAATAAGGTGACTTGGGACATCTCCAAACTGTGTATGATTTTTGCCTCTGACCTTCGGTTTTGTGACGTGGGCGATTTATCCCGAAAATAACCATTTTTCAAATTCTATCTCCTCCCTTGATATTTAATATTAAGACCTGGGATTACTACCATATATACACCTGATGTAGACCTCCAATCAAATGCTAGGTATGAATTTTTCATTATGGTAAAAAAATAAACCCTATAAATTAGGAAAACAAAATTTATAAAAAAAAAAGACGAAACAAAAACCGGAAAAAAGGGCTTCATTTGATTGTTCTATAAAGTCTTTCTGAGTTATATACCAAATTCCAATGTTATAGCTTTAAAACTAAGTGAGAAGATAGATTTTGAAGGTCAATAACTATAGTTTTGAGATACGGGCGTTCAAAGTTTTTCTTCGTATTTTTATGTCAATGTTAATAAATAATGATTATTATGAATGTATATTTCTTTTTTGTGTATTAATAAACCAAAACTATTTTATTTATCATAATTTAATCATAAATGATGATCCCTTTGCTCATATATCGTAGCTTGGGGCACTGCGTCAGGCAAGACGGGGCACTCCTACCTACGCAACTCACTCTCTCTTCTTCACTAACTCGGCTTATTACAGCGAATTTCTTCTTCTGTATGTTACCTAGTATTTTCTGATTTGGCATGATGAAATTCTTGCCGAAACAAAAATAAACGTAAATGCAAGAGAATGTCAAGAGGTGAAATTCGAAGTTGTACTCTCTTTTTACAAAGACAATGTTAATAAATCATGATTATTATGAATTTCATATTCCTTTTTGGGTATTAATAAACCAAAACTATGTTATTTATCATAAATTAAGATCCCTTTGCTCAAAGATTGTAGCCTTGGGGACAGTGTGACGTGTGCTTCAGGCAAGACGGGAGCGTTTACTTACTACGCAACCCTCCCTCTCTCTCTCTTCACTAACTATGCTAATATCGCATATATTATGATATTCTGTAATCATATTAGAGTGAATTTTCTTCGTCTTAATGTTAGCGAGATGTTTTCCTTGTCTTATCCTCATTGGCATGATGAAATTCTTGCCGAAACATAGATAAGCATATGTAAAAGCAAGCGAATGTCAGAGGTGAACTCGAACGTGTAGACTACTTGAAGTCTGTGATCACACTGATCATCATGGTTGAACTTGATACAGTGATACTTCCCTCTGCGGCCCACAGAATCTCTACAGATGCCATTTCTCACAATTTCTTTGACAATAATTATCAAAATTTACGATAACAGAAGAAATATTTCATTTTCTTGTACGGATGAATGTTTTAGGCTTATTGAGTTACGTTTACTAATTACCCTGTAACTACGAAAGTAAGAGGAATTTTGACGAAATATGTCGTAGTATACATATTCTCAATTGCCATATGAAGCTCCATGAATTTTTTCATGACTGCATTTTTCGCCCTATACCCCCATATATAGGGGTTCTGGCCGGCCCCCTTAAAGCTTTTTAACATAGTAGTTGGATGGTAGCAGCTAGGTTTGTGATAGGCTGCTGCCCAGTCTCACCTATTATGCATACTTCCCCTTTTTCATTGGCTGTTGTCAAGTGCAGTGTGTCATGTTGTGGTGAATACTGAGTATTTTTATGTTGATGAATCATTGCTTGCCTCTGATTATGAATTTGATTGCTCTTTTGGTTGATGAATAGGTGTTTTGAGAGTAAGAAGGTGGGTGAATAAATTTTTGGTTGAAGTAATATTCTTAAAAGGTTTGCTATATAGTTTGTCATATGATGAGTCATATGTCTATATAACAATACAGACTGAACAAGATTTAATTTTGCATGAAATTTCAATTTATTTTTTCTAAATCTTTTCAGCCTGCCTATTGTTTTATTTACCTTTTTTTAATCTTTCATGAACTTAGAACTCATGAAAGCCTTTGTGGGATATAATTTTTCCTAAATAGTATATGAAAGTTTTATATACAGTATGTACATGTACCTTACCCATAACTACATAACTATTAGTTTCTCTTGTTTGGCAGTTCTATTTTCGAAATTTGTGGGTCGTGCAAGAATGTACGGGGGTAGATGGACTCACCCTCGTCCAATTTTGTGGGGAAAGAGAGGTACAACATAGCAAAGAGCTTCAATGCGTTTCTGACAGCTCATGGGTGAAGTCCAGTAGTTGGCTGCACTTAATTTTTGGAATTCAATCTTTTTGTATATGGAACTTACCAAGTAGTAATTGAAATAGCTATAAGTTCCACATATCATGGCAGCTCGAATTCAAAATTTGTGGGTAACACTTCAAACTCTGTAGGTGGCAGTTCCACCCACCAGCAGGAGAATAGGAACGACTGTATACAGAAACATCAGTTTGTTCCTACTGTGGTCGGGTAAACACCGTGATAGCAGTAGCGTGTTCATTATTTTCTGGTTATTTAACCGGATTTCAGTGGTGTGGATTCCCAATGGAACACATCTTTAGTAACCTTCAATTGAATCTCAGGATGAGTTTTTTCTTGTTTTTGTATTTGTTGTGTTGACTCATCAACCAATGTGTTGTTTACTCTTATAAGCCGACGAAAGCAGTTCGGCCCCAAAGTAACACCATTCCTTGGGCCAAACTTTGCTTGTTTTTATTTATTGGGTTTCATTAATTGTAACCTTCATTAAATAGTTTGCCTTTAATTTTAATTCTTGAAATGTGTGTTTTCCCAAGTATAAATACCTGCAAACTGTCTTTGGTCTCGAGGTAATTTTTACCTCGATGATGTTTACAGAGCATAGGTGAATTACCTTAAGTCTTTAAAAAATTCCCTTAAAAGTAATTCATGAATGTTCATCATTTGGAGGCTTAATGTGAACCACCATTATAGGTTTTTCCTAAAAATGGAATTTGTGTATCTTTTGTCATTCCTTTAGGCCAAAATTATTATGTTTACAGGGAGTAGGTCACTCGTAAATTCTTTTATCTATATTTTCTTAAATGTAATTTTGGAAGTTTTTGTCATTCCTTTGGGCCAGAATTTTACATATCATGTATGTTTACAGAACATAGTCTGGCTAACTGTCGGTAAATAATATTACTTTAAACTCGTACTCAGGATGTAGGCTGTTTGCAAATTCGTTGACCAATACTTCTTTAAAAGTATTTATTTTGTCATTCCTTTGGCCCAAAGAATTGCTTGTCATGATGTTCGGTAAACAACATGACAAGCAATTTGCAAAGAATTAAAATGTAAGGGCAGAAAGTAGTAGGAGAGACTAGTGCCTATATAAGATGTTGCTATTGGTCTCTGCTATCGTCCTTCTAGAATTGGTTCCAGTAATTGCTTCAGCAGTGATGTGTATTTTGGTTAGCACTCTTCGGCAGTACAAATTAGAAATTTTCTGAGATAATTTTCTCGTTTCCTGTACAAGCATCTAAGTTGATGTGAACATTGTGAACACTCTTCTCTTCCATCTCAGGAACACTCAGCACCGCTTGACGCCAACTTGTGCTGCAACACTTGATGGCATCAGCTCGTGCTTGGAGCAGCAAGGCAGCAAAAAGGCCCTTAAGCACCTGTGTGACAAAAGCTCCAATAAACACCTGTGCCCCGAAAGCGCCCATGTTTCAGGTGCCTTTAAGTGCCCTCCTGATAAACGTCAAACAAGTAATCCCTCTTTTCTCTCCTACTACTAGCCCTATAATTTTATGCACTTGCTTCTTCCCATGCCATTGCCATTCTTGTGTTGTGGAGGACACCAGTTCTAGATCTAAGTCACTGGCATACTCCCTTGAACCTGGGAAAAGTCATACTGAACGTCCAAGGGAGGCTGGTGGGAATTACCTCGAGTAATTGCCCTCTCAGTTGAACCTGTTGCATTTCCCCAGGTATCGACAGACAGCCACTGAAAAGGCTTCTTCTTAGAAGTTTAGTGGAGGAGCTGACTACTTGTCCTCTTGATTCTCCTAGGTGAAGGTCCCTGGCATACTCCTCCATGTGAGAAGCCATACTGGAGGCCCATGGGAGGTTGGTGAGTTTTGCCCGTGGTTAGTTGGCCCCTCAAGCATTCCTGTTGCAAATCACAGGGTACTACAGACAGCCATGGGAAAGGCATCTAACGCTCTGGTATACTGCCTGGAGTGACTATTTTGAGCGCCCATCAGCACTTGAGCACCAAACAAAGTAAGAATGTTCTTCACCACTCTGTGCCTGACTGTGATCGCTGATTTCTTTTTCAATCTTGGTAGGATTTTCCTTTGTTTCTTTACTTTGTGATTGTTGTTGTGATAATGTGTTTGTGATTAAATTGAGAATATTGTAACAGTCTGTGCCCTCTCCCCCCTAGCCAGCACTGCTCCAGGGTTGAAGGCAGTGTTCTTTTTGGACTGCAGCACAGTGGGGGAAGTTTGCCGGGGAAGGGAATATATAGTGGGCCCCCCGTATTCGCGTTCTCAGGATTTGCGGACTCATGGATTCGCGGATTTCTCTCTAGACCATATCTACCCTTTATTTGCGGGGGATTCGCCTATTCGCGGTATTTTCCGACGAAAATAATCGCCAATTAGTGGATTTTGATGATATTTTCATGACAATACATTTTTATGATACAAAAATGAGCTGCAAAAGAGTGGTTTCCGGACCTCGAGCTGCTATCAGATTTTCCAAGGTTATTTCCAGGAAACAGCTTCTCAGGCAACTTCACTTTAGGTGGTTCCATCAAAACCAGTATTGTCTGGCCCTGACAGGTTACAAATTGTCAGGAGACTGCTCAGAAAAAATGACTTTTCAAACACAGCTGCAGACTCTATTGCCAGCCGTAGGAGACTATCCCCAGATAAAGTCAACCAGGCAAAGTGGACGATTTTCAGGGCTTGGTGCAGGAGAGTGTAATGATGTCTCCTCTACTCGAACATCTATAGCAGAAATAGCTGACTTCCTGCTAGCATATCTTAGGAAAGATAGAAATCTCTCCACATCAACTATTGAAGGGTACAGAGCTGTGTTAAATTTGTATTCTGCCAAAGAGGGACAGATTTATCCACAAATCAGGATCAATGGGATTTGATTAAATCATTCGATACTTACAAGCAAAAGGGGATGCAGTCAGTATCATGGAACTTAGACATAGTAGTCTAAAATAGTTGTCAAGTTCCTGTTTTGAACCCTTGCAGTCATTCTTACTGACAGATTTGACGAGATGGACTCTATTCCTAGTAGCTTTAGCTACAGCGTAAAGAGTTGGTGAAATTCATGCATTGGACAGGAGGGTAGGTTTCACCCAAGGAAATGCATTATATTCGTTCTCGCTGGGGTTCTTAGCTAAGAATGAGACCCCATCAAAACCGTGGCCTCGATCCTTTACAATTAAAAGCTTGACTGAGATAGTACGCACTAGGCCAGATGAAGTAAAAGGAACTTTCTGTTCAGTAAGAGCTCTCAAGCATTATTTAAATAGGACAAGGGGAATTCGAGGGACATCAAATAACCTGTGGTGCTTAGTAAGAGATCCTTCACGGCTTCTGTCGAAAAATGCCTTAAAATTTTTTCTCAGGGGCCTTATTTCAGAATCACACTCTCCAATAGAATAGTTGTTTCCATTATGCAAGATTAAAGTTCATGAAATAAGAGCGGTATCTACTTCATTAGTGCTCAAGAGAAATCTTTCTCTAACTTCCATCTTACAATAGACTTTTTAGCAGTGCAAGTTGTTGCTTTCAACACATTAGTACTTAAGAGATGTTGAAACGATTTATGGTGAATGCAGTACCCTTGGTCCCTTTTATGTGGCTGTTGGAGTACTCTCCAGTCATTTAAAATGTTGGGTAGTGGTTTTTAAATTTCATTTGTTGGCATTGATGACTCTATTCTGGTTATTTTGTTTAGTACTGTGCTAGAGGAACTGAACCATAGCTACAAAGGTACCCACTAAAGTAGTGGGCGCACCAACGCCGTACAACCTCCCCCCTACATAATAGGATGAGCACCAACCAGAGGCAGTATTTATCTGCACAGCACTTTAGGTGAGAGTGAGTACAACAAACAGTATATTCTCTATATCTCAAAGTCATCACAATTAATAATGCTTTGGGAGTACGTAGGTATGCTCATATTTCCCACCTCCCATCAGTGTGGGAATCAGCTATGTAATTACGGGGTAAGTTACATATACATAAAAATATTTTTATAATAGAAGTTATATATATATCTATTATATTATATATTATATAGATATATACCTATATATATAATATCTATCTATCTATATGTTGTAATATGTATATACTCTATAATATTATATATATATATCTATATTCATATACTAATATCTATCTAATCTATCTCTCTATATTATATATAATTATCATTATATATATATCTATACTATATATTAATTATATGTCTGTATGTATGTATGTATATACACATTTCTGGGCTCAGCTGTGTCACTCCGTGAAATGTGTCCGCTTTAGCACTATTTCTAGTAAAATATTGCTATAATACCAGAGAACTGGGTCGGCTCCCCGTATTTAGGGGTTCTTTTGATAAGGAAAAAGCTAATTGGAGGGGTTGCTGTGGTAGTGTTTAACACTCGCCCCAGTTTTATACCGACACCTTTTATATAGGTGAGCGAGTCAGAGGCTTCTGACATGTCCAATTTAGCAGTTCTCTGGTATTATAGCAATATTTTACTAGAAATAGTGCTAAAGCGGACACATTTCACTGGGCGACACGGCTTCCTCGCCCAGAAATAGATTTTTCCTACGTCAAAATCCCTTTTATATGCTACTTACCCAGTAAGTAGTAGATTATCAGAGCCCTCCCTCCCTCCCCTTGCATGAACATAAGGGCATAAACAAATTGAGGTTCTTTGCTACATTGTACCTCTTTCCAGTAAGTCATCCTCCCCCCCTAAAACATTCTAGCGCAACCTCTGAATTTCAGAATTTTAACTGCTGAACGAGTGAAACTAATAGCTATGTAATTACTGGGTAAGTATACATATAAAACCTTGTATTATAAGAATAGCATTTTCATTCTCATGAATCCTTTCTTTATCCATGGTTATGTCATCTGTTTGTGTACATATACTGTACTCTGCCCTTACTAGTTGTGTTTCTTAAATTTCAGTAAAAACAAAATCAACAGATAATTTTTTTGAATTGGTCAACATTCCTTTTGATCCCCATATGTTTCACAAATATTTTAAATTACCCACTTGCAGAGTAGGTCATGCAGCTGAAAATTGTCATTAAGTTATGTAATTTTATATTTACTTTCTGTCAGCATTAGCCTTAATGGACGGGCATTCTCATATGAGTATCTATAACAGTGATGGACAGGCAAACATATAAGAGTATGTATTAATATTGAAACCATACGACTTGGATGAATTTAGAGGGAAAGATGTTCATATCACTTCAGTGATCCATAAAGGACTAATGGCGATTGTAGTTGCTCAGCACAGGACAAGTTCACCTTGAGACTTGAACATGGAATGCACTGCCCCTCTCAATCCCATGACATCTTTTTATTCATTTGCAAATAAATATACCCAGAGATTGTTCTTGGTTATAGTTCTTATCTTGTATGATGTATGTCAGTTATAATTTTAATTTTGCAAAGAAAAGTATAAAGAAATATTAGAAAAAAAAAACATGTATACTTCACAAATAGTTACTGCATCTCCCCATCTCAGTAAATCTTGTAAATATTTTAAAACAGATATAGTACACAGAATTGTTACTGATTTTTGTTTTTATCTCTTATGGTATTGTGTGAGCTGTAATTATGATTTTGAAAAATAGAGCAAAATGAATTATTAAAAAAAACATAACTTAGTAAAATTTACGAGTGTCTTGGAAAAGAGGTCCTGCACAGGGTTGTAAATATTCACTTTCTAATTCCCAAGGAAGGTACAGACAAGTTTTTAGAATATTTTTTCTCACTATATGTATTTGCATATCTTCTCTTTTCCATTGATGTGTTTTTTCTTAAGTTGGCCTGCCTTAAAGTTTGCCTGTCAGGGGCATGTGCTTGATATATATGTAGCCCTTCCATAAGGGTTAAAAATCTCTTGGGGACTCAAGGGAATTTATCAGAATCATAAGGACTTGAGAAAAGTTTATAATTTATAATTTTGAATTCTACAGGAATTGGATAAGAATGTTTGCAATATTCTTTAAAAATGAACTTTTGTTATCTATTTAAGAATAACAGTCATGAAAGGTTTTTATTGTCATCTTTAGGAAGTCGTGGAATACAAGCAAAGACATGATTATGAAAAGAAGATGATGGAATACATTGAGACAAGCTTCCTCTTCCTTAGTGATGACGAATATTTGGAAGACGTTGATGATGCGACTCAGGTAGGAAGTTCTTGTTTTAAGAGTTTGCTTGGAAGTTGAATATAAAATGAATTCACAGATGGTGGACTCATACAGAATTTTTCCAGTAAGCGAGTTTGAAGGCCAGTGAATTGCAGGTATGTACCACATTGACTTGTGAAGGTAATTATATTATATATATATATATATATATATATATATATATATATATATATATATATATATATATATATATATATATATATAATATATATATATATGTATGTATGTATGCGTGTATATATATATATATATATACAGGCGGTCCCCGGGTTACGACGGTTCCGGCTTACGACGTTCCGAGGTTACGACGCTTTTTCTTAAATATTCAATGGAAAAATCCGTCCTGGGTTACGACGCTTGTTCCGAGGTTACGACGCTGACGCTTCCGACGCTCCGAGTTAACGACGCTTTTAAAAAACGCATACTATGATAAAAATCCTTTATAGTTTAGCACAGTATATTAATAAAAATAAGTTTCTGGTTAGATTACAACAAAAATTTGAGGTTATGATGATTTTCGACACTTTTTATGTCGTATTTTTCTATGTTTTTTAGTGACGCCTCATATGCGGAACTAGTTTCCGAGCGAATGAATACATACTAGCTTGCAGTGCGCAAAGTTTACATATAACAGTCCAAAAACGCAAATAATGAAAAAATAATTGCTTGTTTCCAGTAATAATAACAAAACGAAGTTTCTGGTTAGATTACAACGCAAATTCCAAGTATCCAAAGAGAGACATTATCCAGTAATTTGATCAGAGAGAGAGAGAGAAGAGAGAGAGGAGAGAAGAGAGAGAGAGAGATAGAGAGAGAGAGAGAGAGGGAAGAGAGAGGAGAGAGAGAGGAGAGAGAGAGAGAGAGAGAGGAGAGGAGAGAGGCGTCTTCCGACGCTCCGAGTTAAGGACAGAGAAGTGTTCGTTTCGTTAAACGGCCTCTGACTCATGCCAGTAAATGTTTTGTTGATACTAATAATATAAGCCTATTTAAAGATACGTTTACTTTAATTAGTCTATATGATACGTAAATAGTAATCAACTGTTCTTGTAGTCCTCAAGATTTGGCAAAATCGAAGTATCCAAAGAGACACATTATCCAGTACACTGGAACCTTGACATACAAATTTAATTTGTTCCGTTACCATCGTCGTATATCAAAACAGTTGTATCTCAAAGCATTTTTTCCCATTTAAAATAATGTAATATGTATTAATCCGTTCTAGCGCTATGAAACCACACCTAAACACAGCTAAATTACATATAATATACACAATTTATACACAAATAAACGAGTAATAACACACATAATGATAAAATAACATAGCAATGTGATAAATGATAATAAATGTTAATAAAATCAATTAAAAAAAGAAAGGAGTTTTACTTACCACAACGAAAGATGACGTGAGGCCAGCAGGGGGAGGAGGTAGGGAAGGGTGGCAGGGAACGATTTGTTCTCTTTTTATTTACGTATGTACACTAATAACTACGTAATAAACACAAATGAAATAACATTGCTAAACTAATTTTTATTTATTTTTTTTTAATCTGTTCGTAGTTTAGAAATAATGGTGATGCCTTTGGAAGGTTTTTATAGCTTCCTTCTGCTTGATGATCGTGGATATTGCAGAAGGATTTCGACCATACTCGTTTGCCAAATCGACGATACGAACGCCACGTTCATGCTTTGCTATAATTTCATGTTTTGCTTCCATCGAAATAATTCTCTTGGGTTTTTTCTTATCACCTGCTTTGTCCTTATCTTTGGGACCCATGGTTAATAATAAAATAGACAAAATAACACGAAAAATAGGCACAAATACAACGAACTAAACAACGACGTATTAACGATGCAGCACCAACAAACAGACTGAACGCCATTTATTGGTCGCCTATACAACTATCACATCGTAAAATCGCATCTCAAATATTTTGTTGTATATCAAAGCATATATTTTCGCAAATTTTCTGTTGTATCTCAAAACATTCGTATATTAGGGCAATCGTATGTCAAGGTTCCAGTGTAATTTGATCAGAGAGAGAGAGAGAGAGAGAGAGAGAGAGAGAGAGAGAGAGAGAGAGAGAGAGAGAAAGAGAGAGAGAGAGGTCTTGGCAACAATGGTCTCGGGGATTGACGTAACGTTTATTTTCTGAACAGATATGACAGAGAAGTGTTCGTTTCATTAAACAGCCTCTGACTCATGCCAGGAAATGTTTTGTTGATACTAATATATAAGCCTATTTAAAGATACGTTTACTTTAATTAGTCTATATGATACATAAATAGTAATCAACTGTTCTTGTAGCCCTCAAGATTTGGCAAAATCACTCCAGGTTGTACATAAAACTTCAAGAATGTAGTGTCACCAGAGGATTACAATAGTTTTTACCTTCAAGAACCAGCATTTTTTTATGAAAATAACTCCAGGTTGTACATAAAACCGCAGGAAACAACATGTAGTGTAACCAAAGAATTACAAGTAAGGTTTTTATAACTTTTTTTTATTAATTTAAGACATATTTCCAAACGTCGTTCCGGCTTATGACGATTTTCGGGTTACGACGCGTCTCCAAGAACGGAACCCCCGTCGTAACCCGGGGGGACTGCCCGTGTATATATAATTTAATATATATATAATATATATATAGTATATATATCTATATATATATAATATATATATTATATATATACATATATATATATCTAATATATAATGATACACACACATATACATATACATATATATATATATATATATATAATATATATATATATATATATATATATATATATATATATATATATATATCTATATATATATATATATATATATATATATTATATATATATATATATTATAATATATATATATATATATATATATATATATATATATATATATATATATATAATATATATATATATATATATATATATATATATATATATATATATATATATATATATATATATATATATATATATATATATATTATATATATATATATGTATATATATCTTACAACCTGCCACCAAAGGGCCCTGCTGATCTAAGCCTACCTGCGGTGTACCACACGGCAGAAAATGCCTTCAAAACAGCAAAATCTCTCTCAGATATAATTGGAAAAAACTCAGAAAAAATTGAGGAGACAAATGATAAATTATCAAGAATCTGGGACGTGATCAAAGGACTACAGGAATCCCTAGACAGTCTTAAAACTGTGGAAACAAATAATCTCACACGGATCTGGGATGCGATCAAAGGAGTGCAGGGATCGATAGACAATCGCACTGATAGCCACCAGACTACTACGAATGCAGCATCCAGTTTTTCCTCGCCTCCCAGCAACACGGAAGTGCCCCGTTCCGAGGGGACTGTTGATCCCCAAACCGCTTCTCCTCCCAGTAGCTCCGGTGGAAGATATATCTCCGGTGATGATTACTAGCCCTCGTAATCCTCCCCACCCTATCTCTCCCCCCCAACCCCCCATCGTAGATGCAGATGAAACTGATCATGAGGGGTCTGGCGGCTGGCAGATACAAACAAGCAGAAAGAAGAGAAGAACCTCCCGTTTGGCCGCGGACCGGAGCCTAACATTCGTGTTTCACCCCGCCCGACACATGAGAAGAGATGTCACATAGTAATTCACAATCTGCGCTCATCGGTGACGCTAGATGCCATAGTGGAGAGAGTCAAGTTTCTCACTGGCTCTGACCCACTCATCTCCCACGAACTCCCATGCAGGATTAAACATAAAGTGGCTTACAGGATTACCTGCCTATTTCAACACCTCGACGTTCTTAAAGGCGAGAATTTCGGTCCTAATATATTAGTTTCAAGATACAGACTAATCCGGGATCAACCACCCCCAGGGGAACTTACTGACACTCCAACCAGGGTCATTTCCACCGCAAGTGCCAGCCAACTGGCTAACCTCCCATCCACCCAAATGATCAGCGCATTCATCTCCCATCTTCGTGAGTAGCCATGGATACATTAAACATAATCTCTTGGAATATCTTTGGCCTCAAGCGGAACATTCCTCTCCTAAACATGTTCTGTAAAAATTTCAAAGGCATCATTGCATTGCAAGAAACGCTCCTCTGGCCACATGACCTTGCCATATGCGATTCAATTCATGAAGACTTCAGAACCTTCTCGACTTCATCGATGCAAGTTACAGACCAAATCCTAGCCGGTCGCCCGAAAGGAGGCCTTTCTTTCCTGTGGCACAAATCGTTAGACAATATGATAAAGGTGATGACCTACAGGAGTGACAGATTGCTGGGGATTCAAGTGACAGTAGGGAACTCTAAAATCCTAATTATCAATGTTTATATGCCATGGGAAAATAACAATAATTTTGATCATTACTGCATGATCCTAGGGGAGTTACACAGTATTATTCATGATTCTCCAGCTGATCATATTTGTATAATAGGGGACCTTAATTCACACCCCACAAAACAATTTTATAATGAACTTACTCGCTTCTGTCAAAATCATGCTCTCCAAATTAGCGATGTTATGCTCCTCCCTCCCTCCTCTTATACATATGTACATAATAGAGCGGACGCTATTACAACTTCCTGGCTGGACCACTGCATCACATCCCCACAACTTCATGATTCCATTATGACCTGCAATATTCGTTATGACCTTGCAACGGGCTACGATCACATCCCATTACAGGTGTCATTCAGTACCCCATCCCTCCCTACCGTGAACCCCCTAACTGATCGCCCACCAGCGGTAAACTGGGATTTTAAAAACCAAGAGAAAACCAGATACTTTAGAGCGACCACTGAAACCAGGTTGCGGTCAATAGTTCAACCGGCAGATGCCTTACTTTGTACTAACACAAATTGTAGAAATGACCACCACAAGAGGGATCTGAATGAATTCTATTCGAACGTAATCTCCGCTTTTCTTGCTTCGGGCAGGACTGCCTACAGATTTCGTCAAGGTAATTCTCGTAATATTCCTGGATGGAATGACTTGGTTAAAGATCTGTATACGTACTCACGAGAAATGTTTTACTGTGGAGGCGAAATGGTAGCCCCAGGGAAGGGCACACTGCATTGCTAATGAGACAGGCGAGAGCGCAGTTCAAACTTGCTCTTAAGCACTGCAGGTTATATGAAAAACAACTAAGAGCCGATGCAATGTCTAGAAACTTAGAATCTGGTGATTATCCTCGTCTTTGGAAAGATATCCAGTCTTTAAATCCCAAAACTAAAAAGCTATCACAGAGAGTAGGGGAAGCAGTCGGAGACGAAGCTATTGCAAATATGTGGGGCGATCACTTCAACAATATCCTGAATTGCATAAATGATCAAGATTCCCGAAGGGATGTAGATAACCTCCTGACTGATAACATTCAATTTCATTTTGCAGACCGTTTTACGCCAGGTAACATCAGCGATGCCATAAACAGCCTACCTAATAATAAATCGCCCGGCTGTGATGGTCTTCCTGCAGAGGCCTTCAAACTCTGCCATCCGATAATTTACATTTTGCTAGCTGCCCTATTCAATGCGTGCATAATTCACCGGTTTGGTTTCTTCCAGACGCCCTACTCTTAGTTCACTTGATACCATTAATCAAAAACAAGCTAAAGGATGCAGCTGACCCTGGCAACTACTGGCCGATTGCAATCAAAACGATCGCATCGAAGATACTTGAGTCTGTTCTTCTAGTGAGACTTCTCCCCTTTCTACACACCACTGACAACCAGTTCGGGTTTAAAGCAAACCACTCAACCGACACCTGCATCTACATACTGAAAGAATTGCTGAACTACTACCTATCATCAGCCTCTCCTGTTTTCCTTTGTTTTGTGAGAAAAGCATTTGACAGAGTAAACTACCTGAAGCTCTTCCTGAAGCTGCATAAAAGGGGCACACCCCTATATCTAATTGGCATTTTACATTGCTGGTTCTCCACACAGCAATTCTGTGTCAAATGGGGAAACGTATTATCTTACACCTTCGGCTCCCTAAACGGGCTTCGGCAAGGGGGCATTCTCTCTCCATACCTGTTTAATACGTACACAGATGCCTTGAACGTCAAACTGAACTCGCTCCCAATCGGATGCACTGTCAATGAAACAACTATAAACAACCTCTGTTACGCCGACGATATGGTTCTAATTTCCCCATCAGTGCAAGGTCTCCAACGACTCATCGACACTTGCCGCCAATATGCAGAGGAATTTGATATAATCTACAACGAAACCAAGACCCAGTGCATGTCGCTGCTCCCGAGATCGCTTAAGCATATTGCAGAACCTCAAATTTTCCACGGAAACCATCGGCTGGAATTTGTGCACGAATTTCCGTATTTGGGTCACATTATCACCGACTACCTAAAAGATACGGCAGACATTGAACAGAGGCGTCGTAAACTATGTGCAGTGGGCAACATGATTGCAAGGAGGTTTGCCTTCTGTCACCGAGACGTGAAACTGCTGCTCTTCCGCTCGTACTGCTACACTATCTATGGGTGTTCCCTCTGGACGAACTATACCCGAGAGACGATGCGACGCATCACTGTTGTGCACAATGACATTCTGAGGCGCCTCACAAACACTCCCCGCTACCACTCCGCCACACAGATGTTCATAGAAAACCACCTGGACAATTTAAAAATCATTGTTAGGCGAACAATGTCCAGTCTGGTAACCCGAGTGAGAAACAGCAGCAACTCGCTCATACAAAGCATCCTAAGGAGTGAAGCAAGAAGAAAATCAAAATTGTGGGATAGATGGGAAAATGAGGCCTTTGTCCCCTAAAGGACTTAATCTCTGTATTGGCAAGATGTCATCTGCAGTTTTTGTCATTATTACATTTATTGCTGATATTTTAATTTTTCATTATTACTGTGATTACTATCAAGTTAAAGTTTTATTTACATTTAATTTATGTATTAAGCCCTCTGGACCTGACTACTGTAACCACCTAAGGTCTCTAGTTGAAATTTGAGTTATATAATATATGCACCATCTGTTATTACTCTCAATGCATATTTTTTTTTTTTTCTCACCAATATTATTACTGTTATTACCAGTATGATGATTACTAGCTTTTATGCTACCTCAGCTACCTTGTGGATAAGTGCCGATTATTCATTTTCTTTTTCTATTTTATCATGTCACATGTATCTAGATTGTGTTTGCTACTGTCTGTATTTTGTATATTCAATGTATATGGCCCCGAGCCGAAATAAAGCATATTATTATTATTATTATTATTATTATTATTATTATTATTATTATTATATTATATTATATATATATATATATATATATATATATATATATATATATATATAAATGTATATATATATATATATATATATATATATATAATAGTATATATATATATATATATATACTATATATATATATATATAATATATATATATATATATATTATATATATATATATATATATATATATATATATATTTTTATATATATATACTACATACATACATACATGTATGTATGTATGGTATGTGGTATGTATGTATGATGTATGTAGATATGTATATGTATGTATGTATGTATGTATGTATGTATGATGTCTGTATGTATATGTATGTATTGTATGTATATATGTATGTATGTATGTATGATGTATGTCTGATGTATGGATATGTATGTATGTATGTATGTATGTATGTATTATATGTATATAGTATATATATATATGTAATGTATATATTATATATAAAATATATGATATAGATATATATATATATTATATATCGTAATATATATATATATATCTAGATATATATATATAGATATATATTATATATATATATAGGTATAGTATATGATATATATATATATATATTATGTAGATGTATATGTATATATATAGTATATATATATATAATATATATATATATATATATATATATAGTATCTATATATATATACTCTATATATGTACTGTACATGTATATACATACATATACATATATATATATATATATATATATATATATATATATATATATATATATATATATATATATATATATATATATTATATACAGGCGGCCCTCGGTTAGCGGCAGGGGTTCCGTTCCTGGCCACCGACGCCAAGCGATTTTCGACGCTGAGCGATTTTAAAGCCTACGGCCACCGCACACCTTCTTTCAAAACTCTAGGACCAGTCAAAGGGGCCGTAATCCACAACGGCGCAATAAGTAAAATTATATTTATGCAGTATAGTACTATAGAATTTACTGTACAGTACATGGGGTGTCTAGAGTATGTAAAGATATAATAAAGTTTATACAGTGTACAGGTAGCTGTAGTGTTCAGGTTACGATCATTAGTCTTACAATAGTTCGATTTTATGAGAGATCAAATTACAATGGCCTAACTTTATCCATCTTCTAGTTACATAGTTCAATAACAGCAAAAGAGAATGATGAAAGTATGGTTTTAACGTTATACTCGTTGCGTGAACGTCTACAACCATGAACAACCGAACGAGAAAACGACTTTTTTTTCTAAGTACAACCGAACTGGATAACATCTGTTTGGCTTGTATTTCGATCATCGTACTACAGTGCAACATTACCGTATTTGTTATAAATGGCGTTATGTATAGAATAGAACTGAGATATCTTAATGTAATAACTTTATTCGCTATAGATCAGAGATCAATATAGATAGATCATAGATCAATATAGATTAAAGATCAATCGGGAAATATACCGTTAAATTTAAACCTAATTATGACTGAAGCTGAGAAAACTGTTCAAGCTGCTAATGACTATTATCGTACATCGGCAACAAGGATAAAACTGCAGTAAACGTCTGCCATCACACACAACCATAGATAAAATTGGGATAAAATCATTTTAATCAAAACTACTCTGCTTGAAAGAACACATTTTACTGTTGGTTTCACGCCGATATAAGATAAATAACGTAAAGTTCGTATTACGATGATATAAAGGATTACGTATTGCGAACGGAATCACGTAATTTTTTACGCAATAAACATGCCGCCAATGTAATCTGTTAACGAAAAAAATAGTAGTTCACATTCACAACGAGACAATTCAATAAATATTTCCACCTAAAAACACGCTGTATAAGGAAAAATAACTTTGTCTCATGTAAGTCAAGTATCTAGATATTCGTTTATGCTAACTAGAAGCAAGAGCATTCGCTCAGAATTGCGTTATGGTGAAACAGACTCGTATTCATCAGCTGATTTCAAACCACAACATTGGCCGCTCCGCGGAATACGGGCTTAAGTTTGCCGTGTATTTAAAATACAATAATATGAGAAATACATACAATATTCTTGGATACAGTGAAATAATGTATAACTTTTTAAGGATTTATGGAAAAGATGCATAATTAATAAAATAACACAATGCATTTTTCGGAACTGGCGGACAAGAACGAACATGAAAAACCATCCCCTGACAACGTGGAGCGTAGTTACAAAGGCTGCCTTAATTTGTATCTTATTTCTGTACAAAAATGAAAATACCTTTACGCAATATATTTTCATACACATTTTAAACATAAAAGCATAAACATTTGAAAAATCGACAAATCGATCGCTAAATTTGCGCACTTTTTTTTTTTTTTTTTTTTTTTTTAACGATATTTTTGGAAGAGCGGCAGACGGCGGCAAAAAAAGTGCAAATTAGCGATCGATGTGTCGATTTTATAAATATATATGCTTTTATGTTTAAAATGTGTATGAAAATGTATTACGAATAGGGTATTTTTATTTCTGTGCAGAAATATGATAAAAAGGCAGCTTTTGAAACTCCCCTTCAAGTTATCGACTACGATGTGTTTTTCAAGTTCGTTCTTGTATGCCGCGGCGGCATACAAGAACGAACTTGAAAAACACATCGTAGTCGATAACTTGAAGGGGAGTTTCAAAAGCTGCCTTTTTATCATATTTCTGCACATAAATAAAAATACCCTATTCATAATACATTTTCATACACATTTTAAACATAAAAGCATAAACATTTATAAAAATCGACACATCGATCGCTAATTTGCACTTTTTTTAAATCGATATTTTCGGAAGAGCGGCAGGCGGCGGCTTACAAGAAAAGACATGAAAAACATCGTATTTGGTATCGTGAAGGGCAGTTTCAAAAGCTGCCTTTGTATCATATTTCTGTACAGAAATAAAAATGCCTTTCACATAATACATTTTCACACACATTTTAAACAAAGCATGAACATTTATGAATCGACACATCCATAGCTAAATTTGCACTTATGTAACTCGATATTTTCGGCATAGAACAGCGTCAGAGGCATATATTTTACCCTAATACCTACGTAATAACTCTCCATAAAATTTGTTAATATAATTTGCATAACCTTTATGGTGAAACTGAACGGCATTTCTACATATGTATGAACTCGTTAGACAACGGCGCTAGCGGCGCTGTTAACTGAAATTTGTGCCGTAAAGATACCTTTAAAATGCCTTATTTTTTTAATGAATATTTTTGACGACCGCCGTAAAACCGATTCGCCGTTGAGTGATTGCGCCGTTAACCGCGGGCCGCCTGTATATATATATATATATATATATACACACACACACACACACAGGCAGTCCCCAGTTATTGGCGGACTTGGTAAATGGCAATCCGGTTGTATGGTGCTTGTTTAACGCCATAAAATTGGTTATTTACGGTGCCATAACTGGCCAACTTTCAGTTATTGGTGCCACAAGGTGCCATTAATAGAGTTATCGGTGCCAGTAACCGAAGCTTGCCACCATAAGGGCCCCTCATTTGTTGAACATTTCTCATATTAAACATTCCATTTTTTGAACGAAATTTTTGAGAAAATTTTTTATAATTTGTTGAACAAATGCTCTCCTTCAAACTGACTAATTATCCTGTTTATACTTATTTATATACTTGATTATCTTGTTTATACAATGTTACCTTGTTTGTCGAACTTTCCGTTTTTTGAACGAAATTTTTTAGAACATTTTTTATCGTTTGTCGTTAAACAAATGCCCGTACTACAACTGACTGATTATCTAGTTTATACTTGTATTCAACGGCCTACTGGGTCTTACAAGTTAAACTTTATTAATTTTCTTTTCATTTACAATATATAGTTTAATGATAACCATATTTGACAAAATAAATAAAAGTGTAAAGCATTTAATATAAGATTTAGCTTTCAATATAACATTTAGCATAAAAGATGTATAAAATAGTATATAACCGTGGTGACGTCATGCCCAGCTGACTTGAGACTGAATGAGGAAGCGTTGATATGTTGAGGACAGGAGAAGAGTTGAAATATTACTCTTATGTATGTAAAAGCAATAAAAATTCACATAAAAAAGGGAATTTACCAATAAATTTAACATATGATAAAATGTGAAAATCAAATGCAATACAGAAAAAAAAAAAAATCTTGAGCCAGTGTTCTGTGCGCCGAGTGAGACGGTCTAGTTGAACAATATTAACAAAATAGTAAATGAAAGAACAAAGCTTTTCACAATATGTAAAATTTAACATAAATGATTAACAAAATCATTCGTCATCGCTGTGACACACAGCTAACTTGAGGTAGAGTGAGGGGGCGTTTTTAATTTTGAGTAATAATGAGTGAGTGATTTTAAGTTATTTCACAATAAATTTAACAATGATAAAACTTGAAAACAATCAACTGCAATACAGTAAATAAAAAGAAGCTTGCTCGAGTCAGTGTTCGGTGAGGCTTAGTGAGACAATAGAGAGGAGAGGATAGGGAAGAAGGGCTCTGCTTCCCACTAACTTATCAGCTGGGCTGGGATGATTATTCGCCCATTTCTTTCACAAATACTCGATCTACCCAAATCACTCTTATTTTTGTAAAGGTAAGATACCTATCTAGTGACAATTGCTTTTTATGAATTTTTACTATTGTATAAGTTACTCAGTTCTGTAATAAGCAAACTCTCGGCTTCTGCATGCCTACGAATGTTTGTTTGAATGGCTTCCTTGTGAAAAGTGATTTTCCTTTCCTTGCATTCTCTACTCATTACCTATTTGTTTGTAAAATCCTCATGTTTGTTTTAAAAGTCTGCTATTTGCCAACAGTAAGTTGATGTATTGTGGCATAATAAATCTCATTTGTGCACTTAAGATCCAAGTGTAAACACGTTGATTACACATTCTCTCTCTCTCTCTCTCTCTCTCTCTCCTTCTCTCTCTTCGGTCTCTCTCTCTCTCTCTCCTCTCCGCTTCTCTCTCTCTCTCTCTCTCCTCTACTCTCTCTTCTCTCTCCTCTCTCCCTCTCTCTCTCTCCAGCCGGCTGGGTGCCATTTTCACCAAACAGTTAGTAGGTCGTACACAGAAAATATAAAATTTCGACAATTTTACTTCATATAACGTACTGTTTCATTACTTTATACTACTCTTAATTTAACTTTTGAACACATTAATAATAAAAAACAAAAAGGTGAAAGGGAGACTTTTTGGGTAGGCTGGAACGAATTATCCTGATTCCCTTTTGTTCTTATAGGGATATTTGTTTCATATCTCAAACAAATTGTACTTTGAACAGCCTTCTGGAATGGATTAGTTTGAAGTTTGAGGTACTGCTATGTATGTGTGTGTGTATATATATATATATATATATATATATATATATATATATATATATATATATATATATATATATATATATATATATATATATATATATATATCTATCTTCCCCCTTTGCCTTCCATTACCAAACCTGAAAGATTAAAAAAAAAATAACTCAAAAAGCCACCACTTCAGCATCATTGCATCAGTCTCCTCTCGAGAATAGCTACAGTATCAACTAGCTAAGGCTAAACAGAACTCATGATCTATCAAAAAATACAAGTTTTATTCCCAAACTCAACATGACAAAAAAATTAATTAATTAAAGAAGTTGAGGCCATAACTCTCCTTACTTCTAGCAAGTAAGTAAATGGAAGATTGAATCTCCCCTCTTATTAAGTATCCCAATAGCTATCTGTCAAAAGTTCCCTTACCACGTGACCAGAAACAAGAAAATTTGAGAAAAAAAATAATGGTCATCTCTTTTAGAAAATTTCCTAAAAACAACTGCATACATGTGAAAAAAGTAAAAGGGTATAAAGTGTAAAAACCAAAAGCAGAACCAAACAGGAGAACTCATCTCCCAGTCACTTCGCAGAGTCATGGTCTTCAGACAGTGCATGTGGAAAATGTTCAGTAAAAAATGTTCAATTGAAATGATAGAAGTGGCCCATCACTCAAGCACTAAGATGTCTGACCTTTACTGGTGAACCTAACGCCTTCCACGGCAGTACGTTTCGCCACTACAGGTTACAGCCAGAATATATACACACATGCTCACACCCAGTTGTTTAAGAAACTTATTTTTGTCACTCCCTTTTGACGTATAAATCACGTGACACCATCTCAGGTCAGCTTGCACGTCCGTGTAAGAGTCACCGAGATTGTCCGGCCTAAATGTTCTTTTTATTTGAAGCGTTCACGTTTACCAACATTTCAGCCTTTGCTGACATGTGTTCTATCACATCCGGAGTTTGCCTAAACACAGAAACACTGTCGGAGCATTCCTTCCACTCCAATTGATAGTTTTAATGCTTCCTATAATATATACTACCATGAGATTCACAGCTGGTGTTCTAGTGTTTTTCCGGAATAAAATTTTATAAGGTATAATGACATAACTTATGACGTCATTAACTTGCCTCGTTCTCGATGGATAGTTGGCTATTCGTGAAAAAGTCTCAACCTCTAAGTCTCTGGCAACAATGAAATACAACCAATACACCTTGTTTACACTTTGTAGTAGTAGTAGTAGTAGTAGTAGTAGTAGTAGTAGTAGTAGTAGTAGCAGCAGCCTTGGATGTCCAAGTGTACTCCTTACCCAAAAAAGGGCCCTATTATTCATTTACCTGATCAAGCTTACGTAGGGTTTGCCACGGACCTCCTCACTTCTAAACAATTGTGCAAGTCAAAACACGTAAGCTGTCCTGCAACAGTGGGGACAATGACTTATCATTGCCGCCATTTTTGAAGTCTTGGCAAGGTATGAGTATTCATTCAGAATTTTAGAGACAGCTGTTTGTCGGCATCACCATGTGGGAGGAGTTGGTACTATGTCATATGTTTACGTCACATATAACATTGATCTCATGCATTAGAGTGTTCCGCCACTGTCTTCGGCTGCTTTGTTTTACTCTTATGAATATATTTTTTTCTTATATAAGTAATAAAGAATGCTGCCGAAAATTAGGTAGTGATGCAAAGTTACTATGGCTAAGTAATATCCTTGTCAAATGCATGGAAAAAAAGTTATTCTGGAAAAACACTGGGACAAAAGTTCTGAGTCTCATAGTAATTGTCTTAAAATGTGTATGAATATGTATTATGTATTGGGTATTTTTATTTCTGTACATAAATATGATACAAAGGTAGCTTTTGAAACTGCCCTCCACAGTATTCTAGAGGATGTTTTTTCATGTTCATTCTTGTCCGCCGCTGCCTGCCGCTCTTCCAAAAATATTGAGTTAACAAAGTGCAAATTTAGTGATCAATGTGTTGATTTTATAAATGCTCATGCTTTCATGTTTAAAATGTGTATAAGGTATTTTTAATTTTGTACATAGATATGATACAAATCAAGGCAGCTTTTGTAACTGCCCTCCGCATTATCAAAGGATGTTTTTTCATGTTTGTTCTTGTCTGCCGCTGTTTTGAAAAATGCATTTACAAAGACTTCAAATGGTTATATTTTATTAATTTGGGAGCTAATTATAACTCATTTTGTTAATGAAACTTCAGCTTTTTGTTGTAAGTTTTCATGCATTATGTGTAAAATGTGCTTGAAAAATGTATTACAGGGTATTTAAAAAAAAAATTTTTTTTTACATGAATATGATACAGTGGCAATACGCTTGACCATTTGAAGTCTTTGTAAGAACCCTTGACATGATGAAGAGAAAGGTTGTTTAGTCACGCCCAAATATTGAAATTTTGATTGACATCGTTGAATCATGTTTTTATAACATAAATTATATTTACAATTGTTGCATAGATTTTAAAAGACAAAACTCACGTATACATTTGATTTTGCAACACCAATTTGTTTGTTTTTTCCATGGGATGGAAGTACAAAATAAAACTGTGCAACTTGGTCGAATTTTTGCTTTGTTTTGCTAGCAAAAAATTGAGGTACGACTGTACGAGCTCGAGATGCCACTGCTACATAGATGGCATAGTGACAAAAATTAAGATAGGCACAGAAGAAAAAGTAAATATTAATCTTTTCCATAAATCTTTTAAAAAGTTATACATAACCTCACTGTATCCAATAATATTGTATGTATTCTCATATTATGGTATTATAAAAGACTACGGTAGATCTAAGCCGGCACTCCGCAGAGTGGTCAATGATTTGGTTTGGAAATCAGCTGATGGCGAATACGAGTTTGTTTCACCATATTTAACGCAATTCTGAGCGAATTTTCTTGCTTCTAGTTAGCATAAGCAAATATCTAGATACTTGACTTATATTAGACATGGTAATTTTTCCTTATACAATGTGTTTTTAGGTGGGAATATTACTTGAATATGTCTTGTTCTGATTGTGAACTAAAACAGATGCATACACAAACACATCATTCAAGGAATCTTGCATGCACACACAGCTTTTGTCAAGGTGACATCTGAGACAGTAGATTCTTCTTAACAAAGAACATTCCCTTTTGTCTCCGTAGAGCCAACGCTTATATTTATCCTTGCAAAGACTGCAATCACTCATCATATCTGTCCAATAATTTTCCATAGGTCAGCAAGTAATAGAGTTTATATACATATGTATGTATATATATATATATATATATATATATATATATATATATATATATATATATATACTATGCTTAAAAAATCACAGAAGATGTACGTGACTTCATAAATAAGCGAATACCACGGGAAAATGATAGTCAGAAATCCAAGCGCTTTCGTCTTTATTCAGACATCGATGTCTGAATAAAGATGAAAGTGCTTGGATTTCTGACTATCATTTTCCCATGGTATTCGCTTATATATATATATATATATATATAATGATTGCCCCATAGCTTCTTGCCTCAGTTTATCGTTGATATGTAGATGACTCTTTCTTATTCTGAAACAAGTTTAATGCAGAGCAATTCTCAAGAGTTTGTCGGTACCATACACCCTAATATCAGTTTACACTTGATGAAGAGGAAATAACAAGCTTCCCTTTGTAGATGTTCTAGTGTCCAGGAATGAACAAGGCTTCTACATGGGTAGGGGATGTGATGAGTGATGACATTCTTTGAAACGATAAATTCAGTGATAGCTCCCACAGAGACAAAGCGAGCTCCAGAAATGTTGACGCATCATTTTGAGTGGCACGATGTCGAAGGTTGCTGCCTCAGCA
>NC_087200.1:193672505-193702505 GCF_015104395.2 Macrobrachium nipponense | reverse complement strand
TTGCCGAGTTTTGGTTATTGATGGTTTTCGCTTATGAGAACCCTACTGAGAATGGAATCCACGCCGATAACCGGGGACTGTCTGTATATATTTCACAAATGTAACTTCTGTCATTCATTACTTGATAAGGGTGGAACTCAATCCATCGAAATATAGTCCTTAGCTTTAAACCAGTGTTTTAATGGGCCTTTAAAACTTGAGACATATCCTGTTTTAACAGAAGAATTTGTTTACACACACACTCACACACACACACACACACACACACACAGACACGTGGCTTGCAAAGAGGATTTCATGTCACGTACAAGAGGGCGATATCAAGAACCATGCCCTCACCAGTCACACTTATGCTCCATCCCGTGACAGCATTATCAACAACACCACCATCATCGGCAATGCCCCAGGCCTAAGAAGACTACACTTGCTGGAAGCCATCCTCATCCTTGACAAGAGGCCCTCTTTGAATACTATTCAAGAGGCCTTCCTACTCCCTACTAGCATACGGAGAAGCCTAAACCAAGACAACATGGCCTTACTAAATAATACCACACCAGATTCAACCACCGAACAAGACACCCTAGATCAAGAAACACTAGACTACATCAGGTATAACATCACGCAACAGCAACTAGTCTATGACAATTCGGCAAGTAGTGTCGTCATGCAACTGCCTCCTCCAACCAACTAGAATCCTGCATATAGTGGTGTGCTTCCCTTACGATAGTCTGAGCGACTTCTGCAGTGTCCGCATAGGACCCACCTCTGATATTGAGGCATCTGCCAATAGGGGATCAGCAGTTAGCCAATCAGAATATGTCTGTGTGTGTAACAAAGTATATACAGTGGACCCCCCCCTCTGGATTCGCGGACTCACACATTCGTGGATTTCTCTCGGGAACGTTTCTCCGCATTATTCGCGGAAAATTTGCATATTCGTGGTATTTTTCTATGAGAAATATCCACAAATTCCTGTTTTTTTATCACTTTCATCGTAAATTGCACTTTTTGTGATAAAACTATTTAAAAAACAAGTATAAATATTTTTAGTGCGTTTTTCTTGAGTTTTAACTAACAAAATAGGTTGTTTTCAGCATTTTTATAGGGGTGCCAACTATTCGGGGGTTCTAACTATTCAAAGGGGGGGGGGGGTCTGGTACGCATCCCCCGCGAATACGGGGGACCACTGTAAACTGTAGGACTCCCGCAAGAACTCCAGTCCCACAAAACCTGCCTGATGATGTCCTTTGTTTAAGGATGAAACGTTACAAGGAGAGAGAGAGAGAGAGAGAGAGAGAGAGAGAGAGAGAGAGAGAGAGAGAGAGAGGAGAGAGAGAGAGAGGAGAGAGTGGAGAGACGAGCAGAGAGAGAAGAGAAAGAGAGAGAGCGAGAGAGAGAGAAGAGAGAGAGAGAGAGAGAGGAAGAGAGAGAGAGACGAGAGAGCAGAGAGAGAGGGAGAGAGAGAGAGAGAGAGAGAGAGAGAGAGAGAGAGTCATTTAGTATCTTTTGTCGATTAGGCTTCAGATCCTATTTGTACTGCATTTTGTATAATATATTCAATTTGACAAATACCACGTTTTTGACATGAATCCCCCATTTGACGTTTTAATCGGCAACTTGAGTACAGAAGAAAAGTCAGTAATAAGAAGAAAAGTCAGTAATAAGAAGAATAGAGAAACTTCTATACAAAATAAACACAGCTCAAATAGCCATTTTCAATAAAACTTGTATTAATGAAAGTCTTCCAGTATATGCTAACCTGTGGAATTATCATTCTTATTTTTGTATATAAATGTAAAACTGGTATAACTTTGTTACAGTAAAATCCTTCAAAATTGCAAAACAGCTGTTTCCATATTTGTTTGTTTACAATGACTTGATGGTTATAAATTGTTACATAAGTTATAAGTTTGGCAATCCTGTTTGAAAACCTAACCTTGTACAATCTGCTTAAATTATTATTTTGGTTTGTAATAGAAGGGGTTTGTTTATTACATTTGTAACACCGCACCGTGTTTACATCTTTAGTACACGTGGCATTTTTCGATGACAACTGTTCAAAGCAAATTCGTATTAGGAACACTACTTAAAAATAGTTGATCATTTTTGCTTTGTTGGAATGAATGATATTTCATTTCACCTCATAATATCCCAGGAACTTTCTTTTCATGCTTGTGTGTGCTTGTGTGTGTGTTTACGCCTGTATGTGTCATTTCATCAATGTTGACAGTACCATCTCTACAGTGTGTATACTTGTGTTGATTAGCGTGGTATCATGTTCGTCATTTTCATGTTTAGCTCTGCATGATTTACTGTACAGTATTTCATTACAAGCTTAGTGGACTTTAAGTATGAGTATCACACTTGAACAGCACCCAAGAGAATATTTTATCACTGTTGATGTTTTATCTCGCTTGTTCTCTCACTCATACCTTCCGCTCATGATTGCGTTTATCTTTTTGGTTGTAAAAATAAAATATGAGAAAGTACTGTAAAAATTTAAATGAGAATAGCATAAGGTATACATTACAAAATCATAAGCGTAATAGCACGAAACAACTCTGTCAAGTCAGACGACTACAGCTGGCATTCAGACAACTGCAGCCCGCTTCAACCTTCTAACACTGCATCCCCACCCCCTCTCAGCCAGGGAAACTGCTCCCCAGCCATCTGAACCCCCCTCCCCACCTTGGAAACATCTTAAAGTCCTTCCCCACTCTCCAAAACCCTTTCTCAGTGTGTTTGAGTGCAAGCAGTGTTACCAACATTTTCCAAAGCTGCGCAGCTTTGCAAACCATCTGAGAGCTGTTTTTTTAAATTTTTAAAAATTTATATACAGTGGACCCCCCGTATTCGTGTTCTCCGGATTCGCAGACTCTAACATTCGCGGATTTCTCTCGGGAGCATTTCCCCGCATTATTCGCGGAAAACTCGCCCATTCGCGGTATTTTTCTATGAGAAATACCCACAAATTCCGGGTTTTTTTTAGTCAATTTCATCATAAAATGCACTTTTTGTCATAAAACTATTAAAAAACCAGGTATGAAAATTTTTAGTGGTTTTTCCTTGAGTTTTAACTAACGAAATAGGAGGTTTTAAGCATTTTTATAGGGGTTCCAACTATTCACGGGTTCTAAGTATTCACGGGAGGGGGGGGTTCTGGTACTCATTACCTGTGAATACGGGGGAACCACTATATCGTATATCTTTATATAATCATATATCTCTGGCCTTGGTTCCTTGGGTCTAGTTGTGTGACAAGCTCCAGAAAATTGAGGGATTACTTATATAGTACTATGTGTTTTTTTTAGGGGGAGGGTAAAAGAATAGACAATTTATAGAGAGGTGAAAGTGTTCTTTGCTTCTAGTGTTAGTTGTGGAATAAGAAGGCTCATTTTATATAGGGAAATGGAATTATATGGTCAAGAAGTGGTCAATCAGAAAATATTTTGGTAGAAGCACTGAGACAATGGACTTTTCCCAAATTATACACTCGCATCGAGAAATATACACTTGCAGACAAATAAAATATTCATACACACATAAATGCTATGCAATGAAATACACATTTTTGAAAAAGTACAGTTGATTTTTATAAACAGACCCATCTCTGTTTGATAGCCGTAAGTGTGCACCAGCTTACTTTCCAAACAAGCTGAAAATGAAAGGATTCCCACATGATCGTCTCTGCATATGGGTTCCGAAGCACCCTTTGATGGGAGTAAAATTTTAAATGTTGCTGTACAGGCAGTCCTCGGTTATCAGGGGGGTTCCATTCCTGGGGTTGTGCCAATAAGCTAAAACCGCCATTAACCGAAACTCAGTGATTTATGGTGCTGCAATGGCGCTTATAGTGCTGATAACTGGTTACGTATTATCACCATAACCTCCCTCATGGCGTGCCGTAAGCACCCTTATGGCGCCGATAACCGGAACTCGTCCCGTTATGGCGCCATAAATTGCTGATTTGAAGGCTCTAGACAAGCCCCATAAAACCAGATCGCCGATAACAGAGTCTGCTGATAACCGGGGACTGCCTGTATTTACTGCTGAGTGAAATTAGGGGTAGGAAGAGGGAGCTGCAATATTTGCAAGGTGATGATTTTCTAAAATCCATTTTAGTGTTTAAGTAATTACATTTTTTATGTGACCCATCACATTACAATGGCCAGAGTAGCTATTTAGGTTGGAGGAAAAACTGGAATTAGGTGACTAGTGGTCTGCAGATCTTCAGAGCTAACAAGGGATTATATTAAAAACGCAACTGCATCATTAGTCTGAATATGATTTGTTGTCAAAACTCCAGATAATTGTACATAATATGAGAGAATTATACTACTCACTGTATCGATATATTATGAAAACGGATACTCTGGAGTCCAAAACCAAAGATTATGGTTAGAAGGGTGTGAGGATGAGGAGGAAAGCCAGAGGCTTTTGCATCAACCTGAGAGGAAGTGACTGTTTGACCTTCTGCAATGATAGGGTCATTAGAGGAACTATCAGAAGATTTGCAAGTTGAGTCTCTCAAATAGAATTCTATCATCATGGGACATCTCCTCAGAAGAGTAGCACACTGAACTTAATGTCAACATATGGGATCTCCTCATAGGACATCTCCTCTATTGAAATGCACGTTCCTTTGGTAGCATGACATCTCCTCTGTCTGCAGTGTAATTCCTTTGACTGCATAAGTAGAGTGCATCTGCATAGAGCATATTATCCCCATGGGTTATCCTATTGCCTCCTCTGTCTACTTAAAGAAAACCCAGGTCAGACCTCTTTGCTACATGGTTCTACAGGAAGCTAGAGGTCTACTGTTCATGGTCCAGATCTGTTCAATGGGGCGGAGGACTCCCTTCTGCATACTGAAAACAACCTGGGAGGTTATGCATTTCCTCCGTTCTGCCTGTTCCGTCATGTCCTGAACTGAGTAATGGGTTCCAAAGTCTTAGGATGACCCTAGTAGTTCCTTGTAGCTCCAAGTGGAATGGTTCCCGGGTCTTTTTCTCGTCTTTCATCAGTGCTGGGAGAGATTCCACCTTAGCACAACCTTCTCTGCCAACCTCATCTGGGGAGATACCACCAGTCACACGGATCTTTATCTCTTCATGTCTGGAGTCTGTCCAGTATCTCTTTCGAATGAGAGATCTTTCCTGCAGAGCAGCCACCCAGTTGTAAGACTACTTCAGAGGATCTTCGCCAGCCATATACAAGATGAGCCGTCTGCTGTGATTAGTGCCATCAAAGGGATTTCTCTCCAATCAGCATTTTTCAGAACTGAGGAAGTTCTTTCTGTTTATACTGGCAAGAGCTACAGGGCTGCCTTATGATTAGTTCTTCATGGAAGATGTGGACATCACTTCACCCTTGGAATTCTCTGTATGGTTCAAGAGGTTTGAGCGTTCACTCAAGCTCCATTCAAGCCCATGCCTCAATCGTCTAACAGGAAACTGACTTTTGAAACAATTTTACTTTTGACCATGGCTTCCTTGGAAGAGTTGGAGAGCTCCATGGTCAAGATTATGACATAAACTCCCAGAATTCGTGGCTAGGACCCAGATTCCCTCAGTTCATGATGCCAGATTTGCCTCTTTTTCTGTTTCTTATGGTATGGAGTTTGTTACGTATCAGCAACCTTCAAGAGTTTCTGCTTTGCCCTGTCTGAGCACTGCGTCGTTATCTAAAGGACTTGACACCTAGAGCTTAGGTGTCGTAGACTTTATGTTAACACAGGCCAGGCCAAGAAAGAGGTGTCCTAGAATACCCTTTCTTTATTTACATGAGGTGGTTAGGCAAACATATTCCTCATCGTCAAGTTCTGTCACCAATTCTGCGCATGCAGAAGCACATGGTTCCTCTGGCATTTAAGAAGAATTTATCTGTTCATAGAATTATGAATGCTGGTGCCTGACTGCATCAAAGGATGTTGCCCAAAGATCCTTGGACACTTTTTCCTTTGGTCCAGTGGTGGCTAATCATCAACTGTAACTCATCCAGTGCCCCAGGTGGGACATTTTGTATCTTGCCTAAGATGAGTGTGTGGAGTAGGGAGTGAGTGAGATGACTGGGCTCTTTTCCCTCCCTTTTCTCCTTTCTACAGTTCCTATGGGTGATTTGAAGAATAGACACATCATACGTTGGAAGTGGCTTGATGCAGCTGAGTGTTGCAGCCATACCTCCCTCCTAATGTGATTCTATTTTACTGTTAAGCGTCAAAAACTGAAGGTTTGTTCCGCCTATGAAAAAATTAAATTTTTTTTTATTAATTTGTATTTTCCATACCTAACAAGCCTGAAGTGTTGACATTGACTGCCCACCTCTAGCCACCTGTCTTATGTTTCACCCTGGGATGGAAGGAAGACTGATTCTTCACTAAGTTCAAGCATGGTGTCTGACTTGCTTCCACCTCAACTACGTATCGGATGCCAGATGCCACAGATTTCTTGCAATTTACATTTTTAAAATTGTTTTAACTGGTTTCCAGCTGGTGCCAGAAATTAATCCTACTGTTGAGACCTCAGATTTGTTAGTTATGGAAAATGCAAATTAATTGGAAAAATGTCGTATTCCCAAGAGGCATAATTTTTTTGTATTATGTCTTCAAAATTGTGTACATAAGTAAATTATAATGAAAACTTGTAGTCATAATCTGTTTAGTACATATTTTAGTTTAGTATATGTACATAACTTCAGTGTCTGTCTTAGATTGGCGTTGTTAAGAGATGAAAATCACATGCTCTTGCATGGAGCCATCTTGCTAATCTTTGAAATGAATAGTGTACTATAGTGTGCTATACATCATTGTATTGTACTATTGTACATTAATTACATACAATAACCAATGAGAACTTTGCCATGAAACAGCGCTTCAGTACACTTTACCTAACTTTGGGTAGTTAAAACTTGTAATTGAAGCTCCAGCGTCTTTAATATGTATTCTTTGTAACAACAGTATGTGCACATACTGCATAGCACATTGTAGTATTTTTCACTCTACAGTAATCACTGTCAAAATAAACCCTGCAGTGAGCACCTTCTGAAGATAATTTCTCACATCATAGCATACAGAGGTCTGTAGCCTCATTTCATTGTTTGGCAAGTGTCTTGAACAGAAAATCATAAAGAAAAAGATTGCTTGCACTAAGAAAATTAACCATGCCCTAAAGCTTGTATTATTGTTTCAAGCCTTTCAAACTGTAGTGGTGTAAATAGTGAAGTGTATGTTACATCATATCATGAACTTTACTCATAAATGCATGCCAGGAGTACAGGTTGACACCTAACTGCAGCTGATGAAAGTTGTGAATCAAAGCTATGGACAACAAATATCGATTTTCTCTGTGTACAGTCCCCGGTTTACGATGGGGTTTCCGTTCTTGAAATGCGTCATAAGCTGAAAATTGTCATAAGCCAGAACATTGTCGAAAATCCTAAGAAAATCGTACTTTTAATGCTGTGGGTGTCTTGAAAACTATGTAAACTGAATTTTTAGTGTTTTTCATAAAAAAAAAAACCTTCAAATATTGATTAGTTTGCCCTTCTGGAGTCATATTTCTTCTGTCGGATTGGCGTTATAAGCGTCATAACCCTGGAACATACGTCGTAAACTTGGAAATAAATTCTGATGAATATAAATGAAAAGCGCGTAATCTTGGAACGTCATATGCTGAAACCGCCATAAATCATGGACTGCCTGTACTCTGTTGTTCATTATAGCTATTACAGGCAGTCGCCGGTTGTTAGGGGAGGTTCTGTTCCCCGGGATGTGCTGATAAGCGAAAACTGCCTTTAACCACATCTTGGTGATTTATGACACCATAATGACGCTTATGCCGCTGATAACCGGTTATCAGCGCCATACGCATCCTTATGCCGCTGATAACTGGTTATTGGCACCATAAGCACCCGTATGGCACACCATAAGCATCCTTATGGCGCCATAAGCACCCTTATGGTGCCATAAACTACCTTATGGTGCCGATAACTGGAACTCGTCCCGTTATGGTGCCATAAATTGCCGATTTTATGGCACTAGACAAGCCCCATAAAACCTGATTGCTGATAACTCAGTCCACTGATAACCGGGGACTGCCTGCACAAAGTTATGTAATTATTATGTACAAAGATATATACGTTACATTGGTATTAGATGCTGAGAAGTATATATGTAATGCTTAAAACAATGCTGATCATTTTATCCTCTGTTGGTACAACATTGTTAAAATTGATTCTAGATCTAGACTGAATACTAATTGTATTGTTTCCAGTTACAGTACACTTTATTGGTAAAAATGAGTGAAAGGTCATGAAAACCAGTTAACAAGCATATATGTGACAATTATGCAGGAGTGTCCTGTTGGAAAACCAGTAAATATTATAATGAGATATAGAAATATTTTAACCATATGATGTTGAAAGCTATTCATAACAGCTGATCCCTGACTAATATTTTTCCCTAACTGATACTAGAACATTTCAAAACAACCGCAACAATTTACTTGTGTGGTTTCCAATTCTTGCACACATGTTTTTTAAGTGTATGATAATGTACCTCAAGGCCGCCATTAGGACTCTGTACTGAGCAGTTGCCCTTGGACTTAGTCCACCCAGAATCATGGCCACTCAGAGTTGCCAGCATTGTGGCTTAAGGTAACACATTCTTCCATTTAGGTGGCAGTACTGTCAGCACACCAAACAAACACATGTACAACAACTCATTTTTGCAACCTAAGGTTCTAGGGATGAACTGGGGAACTATAGGCCTGTCAGTCTGATTTTAGTATACTTGAAAGATACTAGAGTCCATTACATATTACAGATGGCTAAAGTAGCACTGGAAATTGAAAAATAAAGTTCTATAAAGCCAGTTTGAGTTTCATGATGGAAGAGCTTGTTGAAATGGCTCTTAGATTTCATTCATGATATTTTGGTAGATTTGATAGTAGAGCAGTAAATTCTGGATTTCCATGTGGCATTGGAAAAGGTATCGTAGGGGAAGTAGATTATATGATTGTTGTTATCATCATCATCATGTAAGAAAAATGTATAGAGTGGTGTGTCTCAAGGTTTGGTGGTTGGTCCTTTGCTCTTCATTGCTTACATAAATGATCTGGAAACAATAGATGAATCACTCATTAAAGTTGTGGACGTCAAGCAGGTGAAGTTGTGAATACTCTTCTCAGCCAGTTTAAGAGTAGATTAAATAAAGTGATGAACACTTCCTTGTGATATAATATTTGATATTTCTGTTTGCAAGTCACCTTTGTCTGTGTAACTCCATGCAATACTTAGTTCAAGTCAGGAGAAAACTCATTTTCAGTATGAATATTAAAGTAGGCTTTTCTTATTTATTGTAGGTTTTGGTAGCATTTTAATATGCTGTATTGTGCTTGAAGCTACTGACACAGCAGTGATCTGGAGTCTTAATAACATTTGCTTGTAGTGTGTTATGTTTTTAAAATTTAAAAATATGAAATTCACTGCATATTTAATTTCCATTGAATAGATGGTACTATTTTGACTTTTAGATGTCTGAATTCAGTTCTGTATTTTAAGTGAACTGGTGTCTCCATCAATGAAAACCAAAAGTATATTTGGTATAGGGTATTGAGTAACTTTGTTATCAAGATCTTGTAAAGAGTAATGTTTGCCTTTAAATATCTTAAAGTCCATCCTTCTAATGATTTAATGAGTTGGACTATGGTCTTGAGATTTTTCTAGTTGCTGCTGTCTTTTTAATATTCTGTATATTTTTTATGCTTACTAACAAATTTTTTTTATGCTTACTAACTTCTTACCAAAGTTCATCATTTTGACACTTGCTAATTGTAATTTAGAATTTAGAGAATTAACCAGAGGTTTTAGACTTTTATTGTGGTACACAGTTTGTTGTTTGTTTTATTATCAATATCATTTGTGTTATTTTCTTTTGTTGTAGTTTTCTATGTGAAAATACAAAGTTGGTGTATGCATGTTGTACTTATATTCTATATGTTAATAGAAGTGTACGTATTAGATGGTAGTTCAGTTTGTTTTACTCAGCACTAACAGTAGGTCATTATCTTTCAGGGAAAGAGAGAGAAAACACCATTGGGTGGAGAGGGGTCATTCAGGATTGATGCATTTTCCGTCGAGGAAGAACTTGATTCAAAAACAGTAATTTTCCAGAGTGATAATTTACTGAAAGATGAACTGTGAGACTTTAATCTCTTGAAAGGTTGATTCTAGTATTTGGCATTTCTTTCTTCTGCGATCAAAGGAAAATGTGTGTAGCTGATTATGATTTATATTGTCAACTTGCTTTTTAAGATGCAGGACAGTTGGTTTTAGAGTTTGTGACAAAGTGCATTACCCGTTAAAGGCTGGGGTTCTACATAGAACTCATGGCCGTGGGACCCAGGAAGCCTGTTAGCAGCCCTGAAATCAGGTTTATACTTTAATTGGTAATGCTGGTTCTTGGTGCTATATTTAGAAGAAGTGCCATAGTATGATGTAAAAGGTGCTATATTTAGAAGAAGTGCCATAGTATGATTTAAAAGGAATTGTTAATTGTTAAGCTATTTTGGTGCTAGGTCATGACAGTCATTTTGATGTGATGAAAATTATTTTTTTATTCCTGTTTGGTGCTAATGTCGTTTTCTGATGATTTTTAAATTGTCTTATTGTTAAATAAGTACAGGTAGTTATAATTTCACTGTCTAATATGTTATATTAGAAGCGTTGGCATTACCTCAGGAAGTTAGGTACAGTTTTGATTTTTATTCAGATGTAGTTAAAGCACATAAACTATTTAATGAGTTTTAGTGGGATTCCTATTACATAGAACCTGAAATGTTTCCTATGCCAAACCATTCTTATGTATAGAGACGACATAATGAAAAATTTTGAATAGTAATTTTTCATTAATTTTATTTAGTAAAATAGTTTTACTTACTGCTTAGTCTGTAACATGACACTTGATGGTGCTGTTTGGGGTGCATGCTCACTCAAAAGTCAAGGGATCATTTGTCTCTGATAACAATGTTTTTTTTCTTAGGTAGGTGGTGAATAGAAGGAAAAATATTTGCCAGTGGATAACAGAGTTAGTTTTTTTTTTTGCATAAAGGATTTTGTAGGAAAAATGAGAAGTATATTTAGAGACTGCGCTTGTGAATTTAATAGGTTAAATATCAATAGAAAACTCTTGTTGTTTCATGTTGTCTTATTGTCCTATTTTTTAAATGGCATCTGAGTTTCATCTTTCTAATAATTCCTTGGGTGTTTTTAAGTTTAGTGATCTGATTTTAATATAGCTAAGTAGCATGGTAATTTTTAACATCAATTGCATTTTGTTCAGGAGCAAAATAACTGTTTTGTAATATTAGACTTGAGACTGTTACTTCTTTTTCATGACTAATGTTGACTGACATTGTGACTACGATATTTCCCAACATTGAAAGTGTTCTGACTGGGAAGATAAAAGATTTTGAATCTTGGGTTTCATTACTTTTATTTTGTAATGTGGTTTTCCCTCCAGTTTGATTATGACTGGAAAATTTTTAAAATCAATAAACATAAAAATAATGTAGAAACACTGATGAGTTGGTGCACTGCATTTATTTTACAGTCATGGTTAGTGTAATTTTTTCAGTTCATATGTTTTAGAAATACTTTGTTTCATGAAGTTCATTGATTTTAGTGTTAAATAAGCTTTTCTGATGTTAATATGTCAGCGCACTGAAAAATTTGAAAAGATTACAAAGTGCCAGCTTTGTTGCCTAAGTAACTTCCATGGCCATTAGTGTCTCGTCCTGTGGGTGTGACTTGTGCTGGTGTAATATTTTTAGTATTTTAAGTAGTAATTTTTATTAATCTCAAAGGGAAAACTGTTATGAAATGAAATTTTACTACACTATCACAATTGGTTAAGACACGGCATGAACATGACATCCCAAATAGAACAAAATGTGTAAAAATAGAATAGTAAAGGTTAATTTCCACACAGTACTGATAAAGAAATGATCATGACAAAACAGTGTATATTACAAAATTTACATTTTGATAACAATAGGCTTGCTTTAATAAGAATTACCAGTAAATCCTTGTAATATACTGCAGTTTTACTTCTGTCAGCTGTTTCCTTAGAGTACTGGTCAGAATTGTTTGAGAAGAACCAAAATGCCATGAATATAGTCTGTGGTTAAGTTACTAATCTGTTAGTTTGTGCACTGGTAGTCTGTTGATAGTGCAAGAATGACATTTTGTGACTTTTTTTTAATCTTTTTTTTTAATGATATTTTTGTCTAGTTACTATTTTATGATTTTTTTAGTACTTCATTCAGAGGTTATATATTTTTTAATGATATTTTTGTCGTAGTTACTATTTTATGATTTTTATAGTACTTCATTCAGAGGTCATATACAGGCATTCTGATTACTTCTAGCAAAGACAACCTTCCTCTGGGATTAGACTGGGCTGATGAAAAAAATAACCTCTGGCCTCTAGGATGAATGGCAAATTTCCAAATTTTATTTTAGGAAAGACAGAAGACAGCATCTTCAATGTTGGGAAACATGTCAGTTAAATGGCACTGAAGTGTCAGCTTTGAATGGTACTTTTAGTTCTGAACTTTGGTTATGTACATGATCGACATTCAGTTCCATAGCAGTTTTATTTGGCTCTTGAAGTAACTTTACAGATCTTATCAAGTAGGTTATTTGAAGACATTTTTTTGTGATCGGTATTCACAGTTCCACAGAACACTGATCAGTCAGTGGCTTGGGATCAATAGTACATGTGGATTTTGCCAGTGTCACCCAGGGTAATCATTAAGTATTGTTAATTGAAAGTTATTGCAACATACAAATTTCCATTAAAAAATTTTCCATTGTTTTACAAGCCTTAGCATGTAAAACTTGACAGAAGTTGTTGATCATGTACAATAATTACCAGATACATGTTATGTATGAATAACTCAAAATTCCTCTTTTTGTTGCCAGTAAAACTTTTATAGATTCAACCATATTGTAACTGTGGCAGCTGTACAGTTGTTGTTGCTGTTGATACACAAATTTAAAGAACTTTATTACCTTGATGTTAATATTAAGAAAATAGTGATACCAGTTTTTACTTTCATGTTTCTTCAATTTACATATTGTTTTTGCCCTTTAGAGATGTGTATTTTTATATCTCTTGTAATATTCTCATGGCATTAGAATTTTGAAGACTATATAATTTATCATTATGTAGTGAATAAAAAATATTGTTTATAATGTTTGAATTTATTGCATAGCTCTGTAAGTAACCAAGTTGTGAAAAAAGGATTAGTTGTCCATCTAAGGATAGACTTTATTGAATAATAAGTAAATATGTAACATACATACATATATATATATATATATATATATATATCTATATATATATATATATATTATATATATACTATACAAATATATATATATATACATTATATATATGTATATATATAATATATATATATATATAGATATTATTATATGATATAATTATATATACTATATATATATAGTATATATATATATATATATATATATATATATATATATATATACTATATATATATATATATATATATATATATGTGTGTGTGTATATGTATATGTATATACATATATATAAAATCACAAGTGGGTCAGTCACTATGTAGAGAACTGGCTGGTAGTGGCACTATTCACATCTTCAGCTGGTAGTCTGCTTCAGAATGAGGCTATTTTATACATACTATGTAAAGAAGTTCCCACAGTGGCTGGTGTAGAACTTATTTACCTCCTTTGCTATTTTATACATACTATGTAAAGAAGTTCCCACAGTGGCTGGTGTAGAACTTATTTACCTCCTTTGCTATCAAGGTGTGTGATTGATGGTATGAGTTTGGTTGCCATTGCTTGTTCTGCTTATGTGTCACCTTCCTATGGGATACTCATCTTTCAACAGTATACCTCAAGTGAAGTCTAACTAATGCATTGATTTAGGGTGCTTTTGTCTCCTTTTTTTTTCCTATTAGTATGTTGATGATTAGCATATAATTTTTTGGGGTTTAATTTAAGAATTTTATTCATCGCTCAGAAGATTGCAAGTCCCTTGTGGTAATGACTTGAGATATTTTTTATTTCCTTGCCAGGGTCTTATAATGATGTGTATAACTTTGCATCTATTTAAGTATTATATAAATGTATAGCAGAAGAAAATATAGGTAAATTATTTTACGTCTTAACCCCATAAAATGAAAATTGATTTTAAAAGGTTGATGGTAATGTTGATGATTTATTTTTATCAAACTGCATCAAGGTATGTGTGTTAATTTTATGGCAGATGAGGAAATTTTTAGAAACTTGGGAAGGTTTAGAAATTCATTCAATCTCTCTCACTCATATTATCCTTAAAAAGTTTTGCTTTAACAACAAATTGTTGAGATAGAGGTCCATGATTTTATCTTAGCCTGTTCATACACCATAGATGAGTCCTAGATGCATAACTAGTAGAAGAAAAAGATGGTAGGGTGAGTTAGGTAGGTTTGATACATGCACCTAAAGGGCCATAATCTTTTGATAATTCACTAAATCATTCCAAATTGTAGTCTGATCCTAGCTGCAATAGAGTCATGGAGTCGGGAGGAGGGCAGTTTGGATAGTTATGCCCTTTTATTGAAAACACAAATTTTGGAAGATGGAGATGGCAGGCACAGAGCCCTCCTTAAGAGCTGATAGACTCTGAACCTCGAACTGTTGTAACTTTTTTTGTCAGATATGCAGACCTAACAAGAGTATCTCGATCTGAGGGAGTGAGCAGACATCCCTTATCTGTAAGATCTGTGGACCAAAGTATATCCACAAATTTTGGTATCCGAAAGTGTAAGAATCCTTGGCAAAGAAGGGCTGCAGAAAAACACTTAATGGCACTAGAAGCTTTGCCATCCTTAAAGACTCTATATAAATATTCTAAGTATGATTGTTAGGTGCTATTAATATGAACTTACGCGGCAGTAGGAGAGGAATTGGAAAAGGTAATGTGGGACAAAATTTACTAAGCTGATGCCTAAAGGGAAGTTATTATGAATGCTGCACCAAAGTTTTCCCATAATGGGCAGACATGGATTCCTGCAAAATATTACATGTCAAGGAAGCATGGAGTCTCGCAGCTGGAGGAACAGCCGTTTTCAGGCAGAATGGTTGTTTAAAGCTGATAAAACTGTATGTATTTCCAAAGAAGAAGCCATTGTCTCTTAAAAATGTATTTATGCCAATCAGTCATCCAGATTGCTATGGTACAGAAGTCCTATATTGATCACACTACCACTGAAGCATAATCCTTGCGGGAAATGATTAAACAAAAGAGGTGTGACAAGGTGAAGGAATCAAGGCCTTTATAGGGATCCCCTCTGTTTTCATTCTTGATTTGGGTTGCCCCTGCAGGGAATGCTGAAGCAGTTGCAGGAGAAAGCCTCCCATTCACTGTAAGCAATTGACTGTCCGGAAATCAATATGTAGGCAGGACAAAAAGTAGCAATAGAGTGAGGAGTAGTCATATGAAAATTAAAAGAAAAAACTTTTATGGGCTTTAGCAGAGAGAGAGAAGATTCAGCAATTCCATCCTCCAAGGGTGTGTAATCCAGCCGGAAGATAGCTCCTCATGTAGGTAACTTTGATATCCCTCATAAAAGAGACTTCGGGAAACTTTCAGAAAATGCCTGAAAGCCTGGTTTCATAAGCAGAAGTAGTTGCAGTAATGAAGAGGTCCATAGTTGAAGTTTCTGTTTCAGGCTTAGAGGAAAGATTAACTGTAAGTGAGGAAAAATATGGCGGAGAAATCCATGGTACCTTTGGATATCAGGAGCCTGATATGAAGAAGACTTCTCTAGAGAAGTTTCCCGTAGGGGATTAGTGCCATCAGTGTACCTCATGCTGTGCACTGTAAGCATTACTTAGGGTTGCATTACTTAGGGTTCTTTGCAGTGTCCCTTTTGGCCCCTAGTGCAACCACTTTCATTCTTTTACTATACCTTCATATTCTCTCTCTTATACCTTTCTTTTCAGTCTCTCATCAGTTGTTTCATAGTGAAACTGCAAGGTTTTCCTCCTGTTACACATTTAAAAGCTTTCTACTTTCAAATTTCCCTTTCAGCGCTGAACGACCTCATAGGTCCCAGCACTTGGCCATTGGCCTTAACTGGATCATCCATTCCATTCTCTGGAAATGTGCAGAGGAAATTCCTTGAGGCAAAGAAGGACATCAAACCCAAAAAAGCTTCGTCTCTTCTCAGGAAGGCAGTACATTTTAACCAAAAAGCCTCGACCTGTTGCAGCTTTCTTGACGATGATGAAGATGGGTTAAACAGTCATCCTAGCCCCCTGAAGCTGTTCTGAAACAAATGAAAGAATCAGTCATAGGATGTCCAACTGGGACTTGTGGTAAAGTGGAATCATGAGGTGATGGGAAAGATTGAGTCAAGTCATATTTTATTCCATTGAAAATGGTTATTGCAATAGATTCTCGGTTTATGTCCGAAATCCATTCCTACCACAACGCCATAACCAGGTTTTGTCCATAAATTGGAATTTAAGCAGACGTAATGATGTGAATCAGTAAAAATTAAAAAATATTATAGAAAAAATTCCTGACAACATACATACAGTACAAGGGTAAATATCCTTACATTTGTTGTACAGTCAATAAAAAGAAACCATTCCTTACCTTTACTCCTGTGGTTGGCTTGCATACTGGGTGTTGTAAAGGGTGTGTGAGACAGGCTTGACTAGGTACTGAGTGGAGGAAGGTGCTGGAGATACTGGGGCAGGTGAGTCTGGAGATGCAGAACCTGGAGAAGGTGCTGAAGATACTGGAGCAGGGTCATCTGGTTCTGTACTTTCACTCCCTTCCCCTTATCTCTATTCAAGGTTTCAAACAAACTTTTAGCCTTCTGAATCAAGATTAAGCTGACTGGGATACTCCATTGCAGATCTTCCAGCCAAAGCACTAATAAGTGTGGTTGGTATGGTGTTGGCGTCCCACCTTGGTGGTCGCGAGTTCGATTCTCGGCCATTCCATTGAGGAGTGAGAGATGTGTATTTCTGGTGATAGAAGTTCACTCTCGACGTGTTTCAGAAGTCACGTAAAGCTGTTGGTCCCGTTGCTGAATAACCGCTGGTTCCATGCAACGTAAAAACACCATACAAACAAATCACAAATAATGATTCCATCTCAATAATGAGGCCATTCTCTGCTTTGCGATCTCGGTTAATTTCATTGGAACAATCCTTTCACATGTTCAAGTAAGCGCTTTTTATCTTTGACGATCACTGAAACAGTTGTATGACTGAACCTCAGTGCATGGCCAATGTTAGGTGGTGTTTCGCCCCTTTCGGATTATTTTATTATGTCAACTTTTATTTCATGGAGGTGGCTTTTCTTTTCTTCGTAGCATTGCCACCAGAAGAGTCTACCTTATGCTTGGGGGCCATAATGCAATCAAAAGTGTTCCCAAAAAAGCAACACAAATGAGAGAGCAAATGAAACACAATTCAACATGGTGTCTAGCAAGCTAGTGACAGAAGCCATCTTCCTTGTATTCTGCCACGAGAGGAAGTTATTCATCTGTTCCGTGCACAAACTAGTTCGACATGGTTTGAATTTACAGCCGAATGACGGAACAAGAGTTTTTTAACAAATTTATCAAGGATTGTGAGGTGTAACCACGAAATGACGTAGGTCGAGTGGGGCGTAAACTGAGATTTTATTTAAATTTATACATAATTATTTTGTCTGTGGAAATTTAAGACCATTTTATTATTATGAAAACATTAAAAATGATAATTGGAGGTATTCAGTTCAAAAGTTTTTATTTGTACTCTACCATAGGCAGTACGTAGCACTACAATATCTTGGATACCAATAAAAGCATAAACAATAAGCCATATCAATACAGTACATCCGAAATATCGTTAAATAAGTTATGTATAATGGTATAGCCATGAAAGGAATATGATCCCTAAAAGCAAGTTTATACTCATCAGGATTAAACTTTGTAGTCAATAGAATAATAAGTAAGCCAATGGTAATAAAAAAAATATTTAAACAGAGTTTACAACCTTTGTACGCTATAAAAGAAGATATTTCTGTGGCAATGATAAGAACAAATGATTGAAAGGTAAGTTCAGGTAGTCCCCGGTTATTGGCAGACTCGGCTAATGGTGATCTGGTTTTATTGGGCTTGTCTAGCGCCATAAAATAAGCGATTTATGGAGCCATAATCCACCTAGTACTGGTTATGGTATCATACCATACCTAACAAAGGCGCCATTAACTGGGTATCAGCGCCATAAGAACCATAAATTGCCGAGTTTCGGTTAATGGCAGTTTTTGCTTATCAGCACCCTACCAAGAATGGAACCCCCAGCCGATAACTTGGGACTGTAGTTTACAGTGGAACCTCAGTTTTCGTGCGATTCGGTTTTCATAGACTTTTTCCGGTGAAATTTTGTCTCGGGTTTTGTATGTTTCCTTGGATTTCGTACGCTCGGAAACCCTCCTTCTAGGGCCCACCGCATGACTCGGCCTTGTACTGAGCACCCAAACAAAGCAACCCGTCTTCATCCGTGACCCATTCTGCCTTTGTTTCTCACTGAACAAGCATCACCTCGCACTTAGTCCACATCACCGCATATGTTCATTGTTTTGTGCTATTTTTTGCTAGTGAAACTGATTGCAAACAAGCCATCATGGGGCCAAAGAAAGTTCCAAGCGCCAGCCCTTTGGTAAAAAAGGTCAGAAATGCAATAGAATTCAAGAAAGAACTTGTAGCGAAGTATGAAAGTGGTGCACGTGTTGGTGATCCTGCTAGGATGTACGGCTAGTCAGTGTCAATCATCTCTATTGTAGCAAAGAAAAATGAAATTAAGGCAGCTGATGTTGCAAAAGGGGCCACTTCATTAACAAAACAGATTGCAACTACGTAGTATAAGACGTAGAAAAACTTTTTTAGTGTGGATAAATGAAAAATAATTAGTGGGGGATAGTGTGTCTGAAACAATCATTTGTGAAAAGACTAGGTTGTTGCATGCTGATCTAAGTAAGAAAATGCCAACAACAAGTACTGCTGTTTGTGATTTCAAGGCCAGCAGAGGCTGGTTTGAAAAAATCAAAAAGCGTATGGGGATACATAGTGTCGCATGGCATGGGGAGGCTGAGAGTTCCGACAAATGTGCCGCCAAAGAATTTGTTCAGAAATTCAAGGGATATCTGGAGGCTGAAGGATTCCTCTTTCAACAGGTCTTCAATTGTGATGAAACAGGCCTGTTTTGGAAAAAAAAATGCCAATGAGGGCCTACATCACATAGGAGGAAATTTCATTGCCAAGGCACAAGCCTAGAAGGACAGGCTAACTCTCTTGTTCTGCGGAATGCCAGTGGGGATTTAGAAGTGAAGCCCCTACCGGTGTATCACTCCGAAACTCCCTGAGTGTTTAAGGAAAACAGTGTTATTGATAATAAATTGCCTGAGATTTGGGGGGCAAATGAAGAGGCATGGGTCACTAGGCAAATTTTCATTGAGTTGGTCAATGAATTGTTTGGCCCTATGGTGAAAAAATACCTCCAGGATAATCAGTTGCCCCTCAAGTGCCTCCTCATAATGGAAAATGCTCCTGCACATCCTCCTGGCTTGGAAGACCAGTTGGATGAATTTAAATTCATCACTGTGAAGTTCTTGCCCACTAATACCACTCCTCTCATCCAGTCCATGGACCAGCAAATCATCTCAAACTTCAAAAAACTTTTCATAAAAGCATTGTTCCAAAGGTGCTTTGAAGTGACCTCAGACACTGAATTGACCCAGGAGAGTTCTGAAAGGATCACTTCAATATCCTTGATTGCATAAGTCTTATAGATAAGGCTTGGCACAAAGTGACTGCATGGAGAAAATTGTGTCCAGAATGTTACCTCAAAAAAGAATTTGAAGGATTTAAGGCTGACCCTGATGACCCTATACCTTTTGTGGAATCTGTTGTGTCTCTGGGGAAGTCCATGGGCTTGGATGTGAGTGGCGAGGATGTGGAAGAGTTAGACACCCACAGGGAAGAGCTAACCCCTAGAAGCTGCAAGACCTTCAGCAGGAACAGCAACAGACATGGACAAGTGCATTAGAAGATTGGTGAATATGTAGATGGTACCATCAGGAACCTTGTCCCAACCCCCCTGATGGCATCAAACTCTACTATAGGGGAATATTCCACAAGGAATATAAAAAGAGACAAGTGTACCTTCAAGCCCATCATAGAGAGCAACGTCAGCCCTGCTGATCTCAGAAAAAGACCAAGCTCATTATATTCTACAGAAATAGAAAAATCAGCAGCCTGGTGATGAAGAATAACCTGCCCCCCTCCATGCAGGATCCATTGAAGAGAAGCAACATTATCTAACGATACAAATACCCCATCTGAGAGTTTCTCGGCACCTACGTTGGGATGACTACCATATGCTTCTCCAAGATGATCTGCCATTTCAGGAAGGTGCCATATACAATCATGCCAGGACCACCCATAATTCCAGAATAAAAAGGGATGACATACTCTCCATAACATTGAGATAATTGAACATATGACCAAAATTGAACGTATGATCAACCATCGCTACTTATGCCTTACACATTGGGAGAGAGAAGTCCAATCTGAATACCATGCACCGGCTGGGGGGGGGGGGGGGGGGGGGGGAGGGGGGGGGGGGGGGGGGGGGGGGGGTGGGGGGGGGGGGGGGGGGGGGGGGGGGGGGGGGGAGGGGGGGGGGGGGGGGGGGGATGGTTAGTGTCATCATTGCACCTCTAGTGGTGTATTTTAGGCTGTACTTAAGGTTCTTTGCAGCGTACCTTCAGTCACTAGCTACAACCCCTTTCATTCCATTTACTGTAACTTCATTCCCTTTACTCTTTACCTTCATTCATATTCTTTTTCTTCTATCTTACTTCCCACCCTCTTATAACAATTGTTTCATAGTGCAGCTGCGAGGTTTTCCTGTTACAGCTGTCAAGCCAGCAGTCCCCCTCCTCCAGGTCTCCACTACTTTGGATATTGTGAGCTGTCGCCTAGTGGGGCGCTGTTGACAACTATTTGCACAATCCAACCATCCTTTTTAATAGGACATGCTTAAGAGGTCTATGTACTTCCTTTTATTATTATATTATAATTGTTATTATTATTATTATTATTATTTTGTTAAGAATTATTGCTGCTTCAGCGGTGTTGATTTTGTAGAGGTTCTCTGTATCTTTCTAATTGTGGCTTCTCTGAGTTACTAAGACAGGTGAGTAATGTACTTATGGAAGTCATAATCGAGGTAAATTCAACAAATAAGGAGTTTATGCTTATATACTCGGTATAATGACTTACAAATACAGTTTGTATAATATTAATATAGGTTCCTTATCTCCGTGTTTTGTCTAGCTCTTCCAGACATCCTCTTGGTGGAGGGTGGGTGAGGGACTGTAGTGTAGTTTAGTCTATCTGCCTTATACGTATTGCAAGAGCTCAGTGGGGTCTTCAGCGCGCTGAGTTCTGGTTGGCTGAGAGGGGTGAGCTGGTCTTTCTATTGGTCCATAGGGGCCAGTCTTTAGACTTGATGATACCGCTGTTGTAGTCTGACTGATCTGTGGTGTTGTGACGTCATTACTGGCCGGATTCTGATTGGCTGACAGGTGTGTGATGTCAGAATTTTGAGTGGCTGACAGCTGAGCGATGTTATGGCTGGTATTATTTTGATTTTTTTTCCAGGAGTTCCGTCGTCCGTACTATTCTGCTGCGGTATGGTGGCATGCCTTCGCAGATTTGTTGGTAGGAGAAAAGCCTGTCTTAGTAACTTGGAGAAGGCTGCAATTAGAAAGATAGAGAAGAACCGCAATAAAATTAATGCTGCTGAAGCAGCAATAATTTTTAACAAAACTTGTTTAAAAGAGGGTCTCTTACCAAATTATTATTATTATTATTATTATTATTATTATTATTATTATTATTATTATTATTATTATTATTTGCTCTATCACAGTCCTCCAATGCGACTGGGTGGTATTTATAGTGTGGGGTTCCGGGCGGTGCATCCTTGCCTCCTTAGGAGTACCATCACTTTTCTTACTGTGTGGCGTTTCTAGGATCACACTCTTCTGCATGAGTCCTGGAGCTACTCAGCCTCTAGTTTTTCTAGGATTCCTTTTCAAGGATCTTGGGGTCGTGCCTAGTGCTCCTATGATTAGTAGGTACGATTTCCACCGGCATATCCCATATCCTTCTCATTCTATTTTAAGATCTTGATACTTATCCATTTTTTTCCCTCTCTTTCTCTTCACTCTGGTGTCCCATGGTATTGCGACATCAATGAGTGATACTTTCTTCTTGACTTGTCAATCAACTTCACGTCTGGGTCTTTTTGTTTGCACCGCATCCACCCTATCCGTTCTGATACCATAGTCCAGAGGATCTTTGCGTGATCGTTTTCTATCACTTCCTCAGGTTGGTGCTCGTACCACTTATTACTGCAAGGTAGCTGATGTTTCTTGCACAGGCTGCAGTGGAGGGCTTTTGCTACTGAATCATGCCTCTTTTTGTACTGGTTCTGTGCAAGTGCCGGGCATTCGCTTGCAATGTGGTTTATGGTTTCATTTTTCGTATTGCACTTCCTACATATGGGAGAGATGTTATTTCCGTCTATCGTTCTTTGAACATATCTGGTTCTTAGGGCCTGATCTTGTGCTGCTGTTATCATTCCTTCAGTTTCCTTCTGGAGATCTCTCCCCTCAGTAGCCATTGCCATGTGTCATCGCTGGCTAGTTCTTTAGTCTGTCTCATGTATTGTCCGTGCATTGGTTTGTTGTGCCAGTCCTCTGTTTTGTCTGTCATTCTCCTGTCTCTGTATATTTCTGGGTCTTCGTCTACTTTTATTAGTCCTTCTTCCATGCACTCTTTAGCCACTCGTCTTCACTGGTTTTCAGATATTGCCCCAGTGCTGTTGTTTCGATGTTTGAGCAGTCCTCTATACTTAGTAGGCCCTCCTCTCCCTCCTTCCTTTCGTGTTATGTATAGCCTGTCGTATTGCTCTTGGGTGTAGTGCTTTGTGTATTGTCATATATTTCCTGGTTTTCTGATCTATGCTGCGGAGAGTTCTGCCTTCGTCCATTCCACTATTCCTGCGCTGTATCTGATTACTGGCACTGCCCATGTGGTTTTATGGCTTTATCATATTTGTCCGGCGCTTGAGTTTTGACTTGAGTATCGCCTTGAGTCTCTGCACATATTCTTTCCTGATCGTGTCCTTCATCTTGGTGTTTTATATCCCCTCCTTCCATTATTCCCAGGTATTTGTATCTTGTCTCATCATATGTGTTTGAGTTGCTCCATCTGGGTAGCTTTATCCCTTCAGTTCTCGTTACTTTGCCTTTTTGTATGTTGACTAAGGCGCATTTTTTCTATTCCAAACTCCATCCTGATGTCCCCAGATACAATCCTTACAGTCTGGATTAGGGTATCTATTTCCTTGATGCTCTTACCATACAGCTTGATGTCGTCATGAACATCAGATGGTTGATTCTGTTGCCTCTTTTCTTGAGTTGGTACCCGGCATCCATCTTCTGTAGTACTTTTGTCATGGGAATCATGGCTACTATGAAGAGTAGTGGGGACAGTGAGTCGCCCTGGAAGATCCCTCTCCTGATATTAACCTCTGCTAGTCTTATTCCAGAGCTTGTAAGTATTGTATTCCGGTTCCGCATTGTATTTTTAAGGAAGCTGATGGTGTTTTTCCTCTGCCCCATGTATTTTCAGGCATTCTGTTAGCCATGTGTGTGGTATCATGTCGAAGGATTTCTTATAGTCTATCCATGCCATGCTTAGGTTGGTTTTCCTTCTCCTACTGTTCTTCATTACCATTTTGTCTATCAGGAGCTAGTCTTTTGTGCCCCTACACTTCCTTCTGCAGCCTTTCTGTTGGTGGGGGATGGTGTTTGTCTCCTCTAGGTAGTTGTATAGCCTTTCACTGATGATACCTATTAGTAACTTCCACATTATTGGTAGGCAGGTGATAGGACTGTAGTTACTGGTTGGTTTTCCTTCTCCTACTGTTCTTCATTACCATTTTGTCTATCAGGAGCTGGTCTTTTGTGCCCCTACACTTCCTTCTGCAGCCTTTCTGTTTGTGGGGGATGGTGTTTGGTTCCTCTAGGTAGTTGTATAGCCTTTCACTGATGATACCTGTTAGTAACTTCCACATTATTGGTAGGCAGGTGATAGGCCTGTAGTTACTGGCTATATTTCCCTTACTCTTGTCTTTTTGTACTAAGGATGTTCTTCCTGTGGTCATCCATTTGGGTGCATGGTGATTTGAGATACAATGCTGGAGTTGTTCTGCTATTTGTGGGTGTAGGGCCTTGAAGTTTTTAAGTTTTTGAGCCAGTATCCATGGACTTCATCGGGGGGACCTGGGGCTTTCCAGTTTGGCATTTTCTTTAGTTGGTGTCTGACTGTGTCTGTCGTGATCTCTGTGAATCTTTGTTTTATTCTCCCTGTTTTTCTTCTTTGACTTCCTGGAGCCATGTTGCATGTTTGTTGTGTGATAACCGGATTGCTCCATATGTTTTCCCAGAGTCTCTTACTTGGTTCGGCTTCAGGAATTTCTGGGTGGTTGTCTTCCCCTCTTAGTTGGCTGTATAGTCTTTTCTGGTTGGTTCCGAATAGTTTGTTCTGTTGGTATCCCTATTCCTGTTCATGTACCGTTGGATCTTATGTGCTTTGGCCTAAGCCTCTGTGTTTACATCTTCTATGTGTGTTGTTTTAGTCCCCTCTCTTGTACTGTATGCTCGGTTGAGTTCCTCCCCCTGTGTCGTGACTTGTATTAGCCTTTTTCTTGCTATCTCTTTCAGTTTACTCAAGTCAGATCTCATCACCATGATTTGCTTTTCCAGGCGCCTTTTCCAAGGAGGTTGCTCTGTTTTGGTTTCTGTTGGGTTGGTTGTGCGGTGGTGTTTGGTGTTCGAATCCCCATCATTCTGCTACTAATCTTGCTCCTGCATATGCCAAGTTATTTGTTTCTGTGATACTGGTGGTGTGTATTATGCCCATTATTTCATTGACCTCACTTGTTTTCTCCCTTAATTTCTTGGTGTTGTAGGCTTTCATGGAGGGGATCTTTGTTCTCTCTGTATCTGGTTCCATCCATTGTCTAATCTTTTTCTACCCATTCAGTCCTCTCTGTTATTACTCGTCGGTGTTTCTTCGTGTGTCGTTGTTTGATACCTCATCCTCCCTGTCGTCTTCTGTGGGCATCGTCTCTCAGTTCGTCTTTGTGTAATTCGTTGTTGTGTGGACATTTCCCTTTCCAGTTCTTCTCTTTCTATTGGGGAGAGCCAGTTCTGTTTCTTTATTTTCCTTACTTGGTCTGCCAGCCTCTGCTATGTTTGGGGGGTGTTATTCCTCTCATTCCAGATGTTGACCAATCTTCTTCTATATCCTCTCTCCGTCAGGTTGCTGTGGTCATCCATTTGGGTTGCTTCTGATGTAGCATCTCCATATTTCCTTATTTTCTTCTCTTGTCCATTTCTTCCTTTTTGCTTCTGTAGCTCCAATCTCAGGCTGTTGTTTACTGTCGTTGTGGTGATAAGTTGCTGGATGACGACCTCCAAGTACCTGACCGTCTCCTCTTCAATTGGGTTGAATACCTGGTTGCCGGACGAAGCTCCTCTGTTGCCAGAGTTCCATTTACGTCGTTGTTGTTTATTCCTTCATTTCTTTCCATCATTGCGAGTTTTGCTATTTAACCCATAGCTGGACCCTACCCCATCAGGGATAGGTACTCATTTACAGCTGAGTAGACTGATGAAATTATGGTAAAGATCCTTTCCCAAGGAATCAACGCCGAGGAGAGCGGTCACCCATCCAATGACTACCAGCCCCAATGTTGCTTAACTTGACTTAAGTCCATTGATGACCTAACCCACTCCTCCACGGCGCCACATTATTATTTTTTTTATTATTATTATTATTATTATTATCATTATTATTATTATTATTATTATTATTATTATTATTATATTATTGTAAAACAAGTTAACAAAACTACCAGTATTATCGTAAACCTGAGTTGCCTGAGGGATGCATATTTGACAGAGCGATAGCTGGAAAAATGTATAGTTATAGAAGCTGACAGAAAAAATGAGACCAAAAGTAATGGATGAAGAGTAAAGTCAGTGAGTTATGCAGCAGAAGATGCAGAGACATTGCAAAAAGTGTTTTTGCCATGTGCAGTTGCCACAAGGACACACTGCATGTAGCACCCATCTACAAGTATATGTTAACTCTGAAAACATTTCAACTTGTAACAGTCTCATCCCCTTTCATTCTGAGTTAAAAAGGCTTTACTGTATATTGTAGTATTAGGGGACATGATTGTTTCATAAGAAACCTGTGATAGGACAGTACACATCTTCCACTGTACCCTTGTCCAGCATCTTCAATACTTCTTCCCGAAGAGCCAAGTACTTCGGAGAGCCATGAGCATAGGTCAGATTGAGAAGGGGTCTGTCTGAGAGAGGGGGAGAGAAGTCGATTGGTAGTAGATACCCCACCCGAAGGACACCCACTAACCACTTCTTCGCCTCATGTGATTGCCATTTGGCCCAATGGCCCACCAGGCATCCCCCCTACCTGTGACAATGGAGAGGGAGAGGCACCCACTCTACCGACAAACCCGTCTGCCCCTTCCTCTAGTGCCCCTCCCAGCCTTGTAGGGACGAGATTGAAAGGAATGCTGTTTCTGTCATGATTTTGAAAGAGAAGCAGACTGAGCAGCTCTCACAGATGTCAAACGCCTGGATGACTTGACAGGAGGAGACCGCCTTGCCTGCCGCTGTGGAGGGGGAAGAGGAGGACGAGAACGAGCCTATTCTAAGTATCCGCTTGCCGCTGGTCAATCTCATCTAAATGAGTTCTTGAAAATAGAAGCTGTGACTCAAGGAGATCCCTGTTTCGGAGGGCTGACAAGGACTCTGAATCTTTATGGACCCCGCCACCTTCAATAAGGCTGCATCCCTCCTAGCCAGGAGGAGGCTGGCCCACAAAGTCGCACTAAAATGGCCTTGATATGAAATGGCCTTAGCACCAGACTGCAATAACCAGACAAAGGAGGAAGAATTGACTGACCCTCCCTCAGCTCAATCCGATGCTATCCTGGCAGCTGCAGTGGACCACAAGTCCAACCAGGACACAGTCTGGAAGATGGTAGAAGCAGTAGCCTCCATAGCCAAGGCCTCTTGTGAAGATCAAGAAGGACCTTCAGACCTGAACCGCATTGGCGAATAATACTTCCTATGCCACGTGAGAGGAGGAGGAAGGAACTTTGAGGACCCATTGGATGGCAGAGAGCCATCTCAATCAGAAACCAAGGCATTAACATGCAGTAAGATAGACTTGAGTATGACCAGACAAGGGAAGCTCAAATAGTGACAGGCTGAATATGACCCAACAAGGGAAGCTCAGACAGTGACCTCTCCCATTATCTCAGGATTTGTATGAAACTCTTTGGATTTTCTACAACTTCTCAGACTCCGTAGAAAGGTCACATGATAAATAGTAGTATGTATTTTTATGCCTTCTTTAACTGCAGAATTTTCAAACCTTCTTCTGCTCAACAGGATATCAGTTCTGATAGCTACAATCATAAATCGGTTAAAAGTATAAAATAAGAAAAGGATTTCAAAGATTTTGAAACACGATTTTATTAAAATGCACTAAAAAATTTTAAATAAATTTTTGAGACACCAGGATTTTCTACAATTAATCATGTCTACAAAAATACAAGCATTGGTGCCAGACATGGAAGAAAATGCTTCCAGAAATGAAAAAGTACTATATTTCTTTTCTTGTTGCACTTCCTTCCATGATTGGCATCCACACTTTTATTTGTGTAGAGATGATTAATTGTAAGAAAATCCTTGTGTCTCAAAAATATATTTTCCACTTTTTAGTGCCTTTTATAAAAGCATGTTTTAAATTGATTTTATATTTTTTATTTAGTTTTGCAAACCAAAAGATAAACACAATTGTGTGCATAGGGTATGTAGTACATATGCACAAACTCATTTGATATCTGTGAACTTGCTACAGCCTTTTTTAGTGTTGACTTGCCAATAGATGAAATTTGCATTTCAAGTACTTTTATGGCAATTTGAGATGAAATATCAACAGCGATAAAATATTCTCTTGTGTACTGTTATGATATATGGGATACATAACCATACTTAGGTTGATTAAACTTGTAATGATATAATATGGTACAGTAAATTGACAGAAAAAGGGCAACACATATGCACGCACTAGCTGGATTGTGTCTTGAACTTCCTGGATTTGCTTGGTTTCGTGTTTTTATGTTTATGATGCAGTAATTCATATTTTATTTAATGGATATGCATAGTACAGAGAGAGAGAGAACAATACAGTATCACACATACTCTTTCACTATTTTATTTATATTTAAAGCTATAGTATGTATTCTCTTTTATACCATGTTTTTATTTGCAAGTTCTCATATCTCAACTACTTTTTGGTGGTTTTCATATAGTGAATTTGCTTTGAACAGCTGTCATCTAGAAATGCCATGTTTTGGGATTTTGAGAGATTTTACTTTACAACTTAAAGTACGTATATTAGTTTACCTGTGTTTACCCATTTTAGATTTAAGTACAAAAAAAAAAAATTCATTACATTTAATACATTTGTTTCTTTCAGCAACTAAAAAATATTGTACTGATTCTTTCCCTAGTAAGTTCAGTTAGCAGATTCTGAGATATTGAACATTATACAAGTGATGGATGGAAGGTTGGTGTTTTTACACATATATATTAGGGTTATTATAACACAGTTATACAGTATAAATGGATTCTGTAAATAAAATAAGTCTCGTTACCATGAGACACGTTTTGAATCTCTTGTGTAATAATACAACATGGTAACAACTGATAAGTTTTTTGTATAAAAACACATTAATGGTCATAGAACCATGGTAAGCTTTGGGTAAACACAGATATGCTACCTGCCCACTGATTTGTATCATTTAGTACGAGAGAGAAAAGAAGGGGTTGCATTTTGACAAGGTGTATTTATGCAATACATTTTGTTAAAAATATTGGGAAAAAAGGGTACTAGATACATACGTAGTTGCCTTTTGCACAAAGTTTTCAGTTTAAAGTGTGGTGGCTGTTGTTTACAGGCAGTCCCCGGCATATGACGGGGATTCCTTCTGTTCTTGAGACACTTCGTAAGCCGAAAATCGTTGTAAGCCGGAAAATTGTAAAAAATCCTGAGAAAAACTTACTTTTAATGCATTAGGTGTATTAAAAACTATGTAAACTGCATTTTAATTGAATTTTTCATCCTAAAAGCCTTCAAATATTGATTATTATGAATTTTTGGAGTCAAATTTCTTCTGTCAGATCGACGCTTTAAGCGGTGTAACCCTGGAACATTCGTTGTAAACCTGAAAATAATTTCTGACGAATATAACTGAAAAGTGTTGTAACCTCGGAACGTCATAAGTCAAACCCATCTTAAGCTGGGGACTGCCTGTATAAGCATACTGACTGTTTAGTCATATAGTATTGATAAGGTTAGGTGAGGAAGGGTACGGAGTTGCCCTTGAACACCCCTAGATTTTTTTACATTATCCAGATTTCGCCATTATCTGAGAAGCCCTTGGCTCTATTAATCCAGTTAAGTGAAGGATTACTGTACTGTGTGCCTTTTTTTATTGTTTCTTTGCTCCAACTTTTCAGCCCCAGTTGAGTATCTTTATGTTTTCTTCCTAGTTACCCACTGTGCATGAATGCAAGTCTTTTCAAAATTATGATTCACTTCCATTCCATCTTATGAGAACACATCGTTTGGTATAGTATCCCTGTGGAAGTTGTGGGATAATATGATGGTTTGGGTAAACTATCATTTATAACTTATTCATCTCAGG
>NC_087200.1:193607646-193672005 GCF_015104395.2 Macrobrachium nipponense | reverse complement strand
TTATTCTTCTCAGGTGCATCTAGATTACAGTAAAACATGCTATCAACACTTATTGGAAACTTATTGCATCCATATCACAAAGAAGTATAAAAATTTCAGTGACTGTAAGTGGAAAACAAATCATTGGCAAACGGTAGATAACCATTTGAAGTGCTTGTTAGTTATCAGTAAGCTATTGATTTGTATATTTAGTCTGTTTGTGATGTTTATATGTCACCATAAAATAGGTGATTTGTGGTGCCATAACAGGGCGAGTTCCAGTTATCAGCGCCATAGTAGTAGAGTTATGGCGCCATAACATACATAACAGAAGCGCCATAAGGGTGCTTATGGCGCTGATAACTGGTTATCAGTGCCATTATGGCACCATAAATCGTGGAGTTGCGATTAACGGCAGTTTTCGCTTATTGGTACAGCCCCGGGAATGGAAACCCCTGCCGATAACCAGGGACCGCCTTACTGTGTCCGAATTTTTGCTTTCAATTGAAGAATATAAATCCTTAGGGTGCGGTCCATGAGAATTTAGAAATGGGACTTGATTATTTCATTGAGTAATAGTAATAATGATAAATAATGATAGTAAATGTGAAATAGAATCTGTTTTTTTCTAATCATCATGTATTTCATTTTGCCACAGAAGCTTACTAAAATGTAGGTATACCAAATAAGGCATTGCTTTCTATATTGTCAATTCTAATCGAGCATTACATAGGCTGGTAGTTTTATCTTGAATATTGCGAATAACAGTTCTTATATAAAATCTTTTAGCTGTACATAAGGCTTTATACTTAGATAATTCAAATTTGTATAAACTCCATTAATGTTCTGGAGTGACTAAAGGTGTGGCATGTATTAACAATTTCATTATTGTAGGCCATAATTTACATTAATTATATATGAAAACACCTCTGTATATAATGCATATCGGTTCATGTTGCGTTCATATAATGAACAAATATCCTATTATACTTGTGCAGATTACTTGTTCTATGACCAGTTAGCTCAGGGTGCTTATGCCATTTACTCCATCAGCAAGAGGAAGCCCGTGGCTACTACATCAACTTTGTTCATCTTGAATATGTACATAGGGTTGCCTTATCAATTTCATTTTGCAAAGTGAAGGGCGATAGGATGCTTTTTTTTTTTTTTGTTTTTTTTTAGATTTACAGCATTCGAGGTGGAAAAAATTGCAAGGTGGCAAAAAGAATTACACTTACAGGAGCAATGATGCCAACCTTCTCAGTGATTCGCACATATGCCTATCTTACACTAACAGGCAACATTTTTGCACCCCTGAATTGGAAAAGTTCCAAGTTGTGTGTTGCTTTCATAGCCGTCAAGAATAATGTTAGCTGGTCACGAAGCAAAATGGAAAATTGTTTACAAGTAGATGACATTGCTATATTTCACACTGCATCAGACCTACTACATGCCAATTATTTAATTATCATATTAAAATTATATTTTATATTTTCTGTAAAAAAGGTGAGCCTTCTTATTTCATAAAACCATTAGATGGATAGATAATTAGTACTAAAATATTGAGCTGGAAATGAATTGGTGGTGGCACACTGTTTTTCTCAAGCATTAATGACATTACTAAACAGTTGCTTGTTATAGTTGAAAATAGTGAGGAAAAGGACAACTTTGCTATATTTTATGCAGCAGCAAACCTCCAACATGGCCAGTGTATTCTGAAAAGATTTCCTCATTGGAGTTTTATCAAACTTAAAGCAGATACTGTCACGTTCTGTGAAAATGTTAGGTAGAAAAAAAATGGTGAACTAAAAACAAGGAGGAAAGTACGTAATACAAATTAAAAAAAATAAAGTCTGGGCAAAATAAATGTGATGAGTTCAGTTAGAACACAAGCAAGGGATTCTCCAACAAGCAAAGAGAAAAATTCATGAATAAGGATCAGAATCCCTACAGTGCTTGTGCTCCATCTGTAGATTATTTATGAAGTCTTACTGAACTTTTACCTAGTTGCATTACTATTTAAGAGGTTATGGAACATCATCTTCAGCACGTAATGAAATATGTAATTTTGCTTGTTGCACTACATAAAAGTATTGACAGGAACACTGCATCATTTTGTCAAAGAAGGGATACATTTTCATTTCATATTTGGCATTCATAATTGCTAAGATATTTTCTACAATAAGATTTTCATTTGCAGTTTATTTTGAGAGAAACATGTAGTGATTAAAGCTGCGTGTAAGTTCAGTCAGTCAAGTTTTGATATATTTCACCCCTAGGGATATAATTTCCTGCTCTTATTTTCTGTAGGATTAAGTCGAAACACCATCAACTTTATTGCCACATTCTCTCGTTTCTTAGGCATTTTTCATGCAAGTAGTTTGCTGATTATAGGTACTTGTTCATGGTAAGTAATAACTAGGAATAATTTTCTCAGTTATGGCGGGATCACAAGCTTAAAAAAAAGTGGCAAAACCCTCCCCACATTAACCTAATCGATCCAGCTGCCAAACCCACCTTCAGTCACACTTTCTTCTTTACACAACAAAATACAGCAGGACAATTGACCTACACCTATACAAAAAAAAACAACTCAAAACAAGTGTTCTTACCAATCAATCCAGTTACTGCGGGCTATCCTGTGCTGTCCACCGGTCGAGGTCACAGAAATACCAACAACAACAACCAAGAACCACAACCCACAACCCAATAACACAACAACACAACGACCAAGGACTACAACCCAACAACAACCCAACAACCAAGGACCACAACAACACAACAACAACAACAATAAGGAACACAACCACAACCTCACATATAACAAAAACTCAGCAACACAAGAAAAGACCAATGCACAAACAATTACCAACAACACAAAACAAAAGGCAACACAAACACCCACTAACAACCTCAAAAAATCACAACAGCCCCCAGGAACAACAACCCTCAACAACTCACAACCACACCAAGAAACCACAACAGCCCCCAACATCAACAACAACCCTCAACCACAACAATCACATACAACCCTCAGGAACTCAAAAGCACAACAAATCCAACAATACAGGCCCAACCACCCCAAAGCAAACAACACCAAACTAACAACAAATCAATAAAACAAATCAATAACACACAAAACTCAACTAACTTCCAGTGCCTTTAATATACTGCTCCTGACACTACTGACTGTCACCAGCTCTCACTAAAGACTGACCGAAAAACTCACTCAAAACACAGAACTCTAACAATCAACAGCACCAGCAGACAGCCCAGAACCTACCAACAACCAATTCAGTCATTAACTATCCATACAGCAATTACACCTCTTCTCTCTCTCTCTCTCTCTCTCTCTCTCTCTCTCTATCTCTCTCTCTCTCTCCTCTCTCTCTCTCTCTCGCTCTCTCTCTCTCTCTCTCTCTCTCTCTCTCTCTCAGACAGATGTTGTCAAATGGAACTCCATAACTCCTCCATACAGTCTCCTGAATGTGTCGGCAATTTATTGCACTTGATATACCCCAGGTGTTCAAGCACAAGAGAATTCTATAGACATTTTAAGAGTTCTTTTTTTCAGTCTTAACTAAACAGTAATTCTGCACAAGTAAAACAGTGTTTTGTTTGTTGCATGAATGTGTGATTTTTATTTCATAAAGACAAATATCTTCCCAGCTTATCTCAATATGTCACGCATGAGGTATGTATTTATTCATTAAAAAAATGTTAAAAAAATGGGAAATTAATCCGGTTACTATGCTAACCACATGCGCGCACACGGGGGGGGTTGTACATTATGAAAAATATAAAGCTGGAAACAGAGCAGAAACCCTATCACCTTTAGAATAAGGAATGCAAGAAAAAACATGTGCAAGAGAACCATCTATTATACCAAAGGGGAAGGTTTGGAAGTGGAAATTTGGTTTATGATTTCAATGACTTTGAAATGGCCAAATATCATTATCTTGCAGCCATAACTTTTTATTGTACGTCTTGGATTAATATTTCATTATCAAATGTCAGGTCTTTTGTGACATTTTTAATACGCTCCGAGAACTTAATACTTTGGGGCCAGAACTAGCATGCAATTATAACGGCTTCACTGGAACGACTCACATAACAAGGGTTTCAAGTCTTGGACAGAAAAGGACTTGGCTACAGATTAGTTTTAAGAGCTTGAGGCATCTCATACTGAACTAGGAACATATATAAAACAGCTTTCTATCTGGGGAAATAAAAAGATCAGGCAGCAAGCATTTTCTCCATATGTTAACATTGCTTTATATCCTTTGGCAACACAGACGATTCAAAGGATCTCTTTCTTCTTTCTCTTTCTTTTGTATATATCCTTACAGCCTGCTTCACCAGCTTCATCCAAAAAGAATACAAGCAAGGAGCTTAGGGCTCAAAGACTAACAGAAAAAGCTCGTGACCTGATGAAAGAGGCGAAGGGGAATCACTCCGAGAATCTCTCACAGATGGGAATCCAGGTCGTCATGAGAGAGCGGGAACTTGGAGGGAAGCAGCGAGTAGTAGCAGATGGATTTGCCAGGCACTTGGAGTGTTTGGTATTGACAGAGCTGATAAAGGTATGTACCATTTATAAGTATTATTTTAATTTTTATAATAGGATTATGAAAATATGAAGCAAAAGACAAAAAAGTAAATTCAAAAATTTTTTGAAAACTAAAACAAAGCATCGATTACCTGCTCTGATGTATTATAAAATAAAAACACTCATTAAAAGACAAAAATGGGATAGAGTCACTCCTTTTTTTTTGTTAAGTTGGAGTGTTTCCACTTTTTTTAATCTCTTTGTGTTTACGGGAACTGATTTAATACTACTTCACTTTATTTATGGTACCAATAAGTGCCAGACATGAAGCAAAGATGTATAACATTGCTGTTTTACACAAGTAACTAGCCAAGCAGTTACATAGCTGAAAGCTTCCTACCTCAGCAGTCCGCAATTCAAATTTTGTGGTGGTGCTGCCATCGTTAGTGTTGGTGATTAGGATCCACCCACTTTTGGGATATCCAGGTACAATCCAGCAGAGGCTCCCAGTTCGTTTTCTGCCGGCTCCTGACCGACATCAGTAATTATATGCAGCCCTTTCTTCATTGATCGGATATTTTCCAGGGTTTTAGTGAAGAATTTCTTCTTGAGAAGTGTTGTTTACTCTAAGCTTTTGCTTTTAGCATATTAGCTAAGTGTAATTATTTTTGGCATCATTATGTCTGATTCAAGTTCTTCTGGAATTTGGTACTGTTCCGATGGATGCGGCCAGGATGTTTAAGGTAGTTTATGATACTCATACTAGTTGTATCAAATGTAGAGGGCAAGGTTGCTCCTCTAAGGAGTGAACATGCTCAGAGTGTAAAGGATAGGATGATTCACAGTGGAATATTTATAGGTCTCATGTAGACAAGTTAGATAAGGATAGGAAAAAGTAGAGATAGTCTTGAAGCTATTCCTTTACCTGTAGAGGTAGAGGATAACGCATTCACTTCCACTCCTGCTCCTCCTGTATCACCAATTCTAGCCCTCCTTCATCTTTGCCACGATCTCCTTTACCAGGTCCATGCATCCTAATAGTTATGGAATTCATTTGACGTCTGTGTGTGTAGAGAGAGAGAGAGAGAGAGGGAGAGAGAGAGAGAGAAGAGAGAGAGGGGGGGGGTTTGTAATTGGTGGTTGGATGGTTAACGACTGAATTGGCTGTTGGTGAGTTCTGGGTTGTCTGCTGGTGCTGTTGGAGTAGATTGTTAGAGTTCTGTGTTTTGAGTCTTTAGTCAGTCTTTGGTGAGAGCTGGTGACAGTAGTGTTGGCAGCAGTCTTGAAGGAATTGAAAGTCAGTTGAGTTGTGTTATTGATTTTTTGTTTGTTTTGTTTAGTTTGATATTGTTGCTTAAGAGTTGTTGTGCCTGTATTGTTAGATTTGTTGTGCTATGAGGTTTTTATTGAGTTATATGGGAGTTCCTGTTGGATTGTATGAGAGTTTTTATGGTTGAGGGTGGTTGTTGGTGAGCTGTTGTGATTTCCTGTTGTTGTTGGTGGGTGTGTGTGTGTGTTGCCTTTTTTGTGTGTGTGTTTTTTTGTGTGTGTTGGTAATTGTTTGTGCAGTGGTCTTTTGTTGTGGTTGAGTTCCTTGCTGTTTGCTGAGTTGTTGAGTTGTGGTTGAGTTCCTTGTTTGTTGTTGTGTTGTTGAGTTGTGGGGTTGTGGTCCTTGGTTGTTGTGTTCTTGGGTTGTGGTCCTTGGTTGTTGTTTTGTTGGGTTGTGGGTTGTGGTTCTTGGTTGTTGTTTTGTTGGGTTGTGGTTCTTGGTTTTTGTCTTGTAGTTGGTGGTGTCGCAGTGACCTCGGCCAGCGGACAGCACAGCATAACCTGGAGTATCTGGAGTTGGATGAGTACATTGGTTTTTTGTTCTGTGTGTAGGTATAGGTCAATTTTCCTGCTTGTATTCTGTAGTGTAAAGAGGAAAGTGTGACTGAGGGTGGGTTTGGTAGCCAGATAGATTAAGTTTATGTGGGGTTAAGTTTATGTGGGGGGGATTTGCCGCTTGCTTTTAAGCTTGTTATCCCGCCACAATACGTATACCATTGCCAGTCTTGAGTCTCGTTTTGACAGAAATTTCGAGTGTTTAGGTAATTTTTGTGGATAAAGTATCAAGTGAGAGTGCAGTTAAAAGTGTTAGTCAAGTGTCTGAGGGGGTGGCTGTCCGACCTGCCAATTCTCCTAGATGGAGGTCCCTATCTTGCTCCCCTCACCAGGGAAGATGGCATGCTGGATGTCCAAGGAAAGCGGGTGGGGCTTGCCCATGGGCAGTTGCTTCCTCTGTCGAACCTGTTGCGCACTCCCAGGTGTCGACAGAGTGCCATAGAAAAGGTGGCTCGGACAGTGCTGTGTGAGTGTCTTCAGACACGGATGTTTCTTTGCCAGACAAGAGGCACCTTCGAAGTATAGTGTTACCTCACGACCCCTTATGAGGCATTCATCTTCCAACCTCTCGCTACTTCCTGTCAAGAAGTCTAGAGAGGTGGTGTTTAACCAGAAACCTTCGTGCAGTTTTTGGGATCAGCCTGTAGATGTGCCAGCAGCCTGTGACTGTCATTCCCCATGGGACAGCCCTGAATCAGTAGGTTCTTTTGAGTGCCCAGTTTTGATGGCAAGGTGTACTTCACTTAAGCACAGAGAGTGCCATTCATCTCCTCAATGCTCTTCAGCAGCACCAGCACACTATTAAGCCTGCTTACAAGCTTTCAGCATCAGTTCCTCATTCAGAACGCCAGGCGCCTACTTCTTTTGACTAATTTCCATTCCTCTGTAGAGGATCAAACTTCCGCCCCTCTATGTTGCCAGATGGAAGAGCTTATGGGGATGCTTCAGAGAAAGAACACTGCCACCAGGGAGGATGATGACCTTTCCCCAGTTTCGTCAGATGAGGAAGAGACTGGACAAGACTCTATTCTTTCTTCCACCTACTCTTTGCTACTTCCTAACAAATTTTTTCAGAGTTTTTTTGAGCGTGAGCCTCCGACTTCCCTGGCCTCTACTTTTCTCATGAGGAAGAAAGTGAGCGACAGTGAAGGCCTACCCAAGTTAGCCCTCTCTCCTTCTGCCAGGAAGGTACTTCTGGAAGTGGACGACTGGTTGACCTCGAAGAGAGAGATTGGGAAGGCTTCTTTTGTGTTTCCACTGTCCAATTTAATCAAGAAGAGACACTGTTTCTACACCACCGGGGAAGCTCCCTCTTTGGGAGTTTCTGCCTCCTACCAGGTGGACTGATCTGGTTTGGTGGATGCCTCTCATGATCAGCTCTTGTCATCGGAATTGGACCATCTCATTGGGAACCTGTTTAAAATATTAGAGATTTTAGGCTTCCTTGCCTGGATGGTGGGAGCATTGACAAGGAAGATTGAAGACTGTCCTGCACTCACTGAAGACTTTGCCTTGGACTAGTAGGGCATTCTGTCTTGCACAGAGAAGGCAGTCAGACATGGTTCTGCTGAAGCTGCTTTCTTGTTTACTATGGGGATGCTCAAAAAGCAGGTGTTTTGGTGTTTGTTCGTCACTAAGGGGTTACATCTACCCAGAAATCAGCACTTGTTCGCTTCCTTGGATAAGCAACATCTGTTTCCTCAAGATACGGTGAAAGATGTTCTTTTGGCAATACAAAAGAAGTCTACAACCGATCTTCTTTCCCAGTTGACTAAACGACCGAAGGAATCTTCGTCCTCTGTTTTCCCTCTTACAGCAACATCCTTTTTGAGGGGCAAGGTCTAGACCCCAGCAGAGACCCCGGTCTAACCTACAGCCTTCATTGAGACCAGCTAAGAAATCATCCATCAAATCAAGGAAGTGATTCGTCTTTCCTTTGCACCTGGGCTGGAGCAAGACTTCCCTTCTTTTGGGAGGAATTGAGTCTAGGGGGCACAGCAACTTGGGTTGTCCCAGTTTAAAGGAGGGATACATCATTCCCTTCTCAGAAAGACCCCCTTTGTCCTAGTTGCTGATCACATTAGCAGCAAACTCAGTAGGGTCTGAGAAGTGATCGGCCCTCTTGAAGAAGTGGAATTGTTAATTCGTGGGGTGTAATGGTTTTCGATCATTTGACAGAGTGGTTTTACAACAGACGCTTTGTAGTCCCCAAGTCATTGGGGGGCTGGAGGTGTCTGGGATGTCAGTGGCTTAAATACCTTTGTTACGAAGACCTCTTTTCGTATGGAAACAAACCGCTTGGTAATGTTTGTATTATTTGGGGGCCAAGGTTTTCCAGTTTTGGTTACTGTGCTTTGGTCTGTCTACAGTTCCTCAGGTTTTCACTTGAGTACTCTCTCATCTAGTCAGGTGGCTGCACCAGATAGGAATCAACATCCCGTTGCATTTAAACAACTGTCTTCTCCGTTCTACATCACATCAAGAAGGACTTAGAAAGAACACTCCATCTAGCTCGATGATTGGGCATTTTAATAAACACCCAAAAATATCAGGTTGACTCCATCACAATAGATTCTTTATTTGGTACTGAATCGGAACTGTCAAGCTTTTCAGGTTTCTCTTGCAGAAGAGAGTAGATTCGTATCTGCAAACAGTCCACCAGTTCCTAGCCATAAAGAGTTCTTCAACCCTACAGTGGATGAGCTTGCTGGGAATGCTGGCCTCAGTAGAACAATTTGTGAACTGAGGCAGACTTCACATGAGGCCTCTTTAATACAACACTATGTACCTCAAGTCAAACTGGTGTTGGAAGACACGGCCAGACACTGTAATTTTTCCGATTTCAGTAGAGATAAAACAAGGCCTCAGTTGGTGGTTTTCAAAGGAGAAGCTGCAGGAAAGGATCTTTCTAGCTGCTCTGAACCCCAGGCCTAGAATTGTACTCAGACACGTTGGATCTAGGTTGGGGAGCATTATTAGGAGACAGACGAATATCAGGGAAATGGATGTCAGAACAATGATCCTTCCACATCAGTGTCAAGGAACTGTTAGCAATTTTCCTGGGACTTAGGACTTTTTCTCATCTAGTCACAGGAAAAATGGTAGTGATTTACTCCGAGAACACAACAGCTCTGTCGTATGTTCGGAAGCAAGGAGGTAACCACTCCTTCTCACTTTATGAAGTGGCCAAGAACCTTCTTTGGGCAAATTTGAACCAGATAAAGCTGATCCCCTGCTTCGTTCAGAGAAAGATGAACATCCTTGCAGATGAACTGAGTCACTTAAATCAAATACTCCCAACAGAGTGGACTTTAGAGGAGAACATTTGCCTAGCTCTATGGAAGCCATGGGGAAAACCTTCAATACATCTCTTCACCACGTCACGGAACAGTCATCTTCCCCTCTTCTGCTCTCCCATTCCAGACCCTTTAGCCTGGAAGACAAATGCAATGCTCCTAGATTGGACGGGCCTAGATGTTGATGCCTTTCCCCCATTTGGCATGATCAGAGAGGTGATAAACAAGTTCTTGTCTCACCCAAATGTCTCCATGACTCTGATAGCTCCTCTTCGGCCCAGAAAAGAGTGGTTCCTGGACCTTCTTCACCTTTTTGTGGACTTCCCAAGACTCCTGCTACAAAGACGGTCACTACTCCCACTTCCTCAGATATCATCAAGGATTGTCTACTCTGGTCCTGACAGGATTCAGACTGTCAGGAGCCTCCCAGAGCGAAGGGATTTTTGAGGAAGGGTGCAGATTCTATTGCTAGAAGCAGTAGAATCTCTTCTAGCAAACTCTTTCAGTCAAAATGTCCGTTTTTTTAGAAGATGGTGCAGAGAAAATCACGTCTCTTTTTCTGAGATGACTATAATGTAGTTGGCAGACTTTCCTTTATTTAAGGAACACCAGGAAACTAACTTCTACTGCTGTTAAAGGGTATATGTCTATTCAAAGTTCAGTCTTTAGATACAGAGGACCAGACCTTTCAAACAACCAAGATTTAAGTGACCTAATTCACTCCTTTGGCACGTCAAAGGTCTCTAGTCCAGGCACAGTGGCATGAAATTTGGACATAGTTCTAAAGTGGCTCTCAACATCTACATTTGAACCTCTTCGCGTAATCTCGCTGCAGAAGCTAACACAAAAGACTTTTCTTAGTAGCTTTGGCAACAGTTAACAAGCTTAAGCAGCAAATCTATCTGGCTACCAAACCCACCCTCAATCACTCTTTCCTCTTTACACTACAGAATACAGCAGGACAATTGACCCATACCTACATACAGAACAAAAAAAAAAAAAAAACACCAACACGTACTTACCCAACTCCAGATACTCCGGGCTAGGCGGCGCTGTCTGCTGGATATAGGTAGGCTATAGGCTAGCCGACACACAACCACTGCCGATAACCAAACACAAACCACCCAACTGAGACCCACAACCCCACAACAACCCAACAAATAACTGCAGACGAACACCAACAGCTCGAAAGAACACGACAACCACACAACTTACCCCAGCACAACAACCCGCCAACACCAACAATGCCTCAACCACCACTCACAGACACTGAAACGCACTACCAACCTCTTCAACCTCACCACAACCAGACAGACACGCACAGCAACTTTACAACCCCAAAATCTATCAAATAACACATCAACGGACAAGACTGCTGCCAAAACCAACTTTATGCCTTCCACGAACGCCTTACTTCTTACGACTCTCGTAACAGACTCCCACTGATATTTTACAGAGCGCCACAACAGACACATGCTTCTGACCGCCATTTAACCACTCCCATTTATTCTTCCACCAATCTCTCTCTCTCTCTCTCTCTCTCTCTCTCTCTCTCTCTCTCTCTCTCTCTCTCTCTCTCTCTCTCTCTCTCTCAACCTTTGGAGACGTTGTCAAATATGAAGTACTATCATTACTCCTCCATAAGGCAATGGACAAGAGAATTGGATTCAGTGAAGGAGATGCAGTGTGTTCTCTTTCTGTCTTTTCTCATCCTGAATGAGAATGCAGCTGTGCCTTGGACTCGTTCATTCATTATAAACAATCTAATGGATATCCTCGGCCTGGAGGAAGAAGAGAGGCTCCTGTGTCCAGTAAGGGCTCTGTGGTACTACATGAGGAGAACCGAGAAGCTTAGAGGACCATCAAGCGAGCTCTGGTGCTTGGTTAAGAATCCTTCACGCTCTCTCTCAAGAATGCCCTCTAATTCTTAAGAAGCCTTATCACCGAGGCGCATTCGCAAGTGCATGAAGACTCACTCTTTTCAGAATCAAAGCACTTGAGGTCTGAGCTGCAGCTACTTCGTTAGCATTCCATCACAGTATATCTTTGGCCTCGATTCTACAGTTAACCTTCTGGAAGCGAAAGTCAGTTTTCACCTCGCATTATCTAAAGGACATTGAAACAATTTAAAAAAATTGTTATACTTTAGGACTGATCTCTGTGGCTGGCATGGTATCATGAGGAGTGACCTTGGGTTAAGGTGTTGAGTTTTTGGGAAGCATGGGGGTACAACATACCTGGAGTACCCTTCAGTTTCTATTTGAGTGGATGGGATTGCGGTTTTTAATCTAGTTTAGGTGTCAGTGTTATTGAGTTTCTGGGTTTTGTTGCGCCCATGGCAAGGGCAATGTTGGTTTTTCTTTGTTGTTTCATCAGTGTACTGCCATGAAACCAAAGTCCCCGCTAAGTAGAAGATACTCATGGCCAATACTGCCAAGTCTTCTATGATTTAAGAGAGATCCAACCAGAGGCAGTAATTACCTGCAGCTGCTCTCTTTAAGGTAAGGTACAATAAGCATTCATGCGATTCCAGCAATTATCTATTTCAAAGCCATTACTTTTCTATAATGTCTTGGATTAGTTAGTCCATGATTCCCAACTCCTTTTAATGTGGAATCAGCTATGTAACTGCTTGGTAAGTTACTTGTGTAAAAATGACATTTTATGATAAAACTAAGTTTTACACAATACATGTATACTTAACAAGCAGTTACATAATCAAAGCCCTCCCTCCTCCCCAGAGATGGAAGTGTTTTCGCAAGAAAACGAATTGGGAGTTTCTGTTGGATTGTACCTGGCTATCCCAAAGGCGAGTGGGTCCCAATCACTGACATTAGCAATGGCAATGCCACTGCAAAATTTTAATTTTGGACTGCTGAGGTAGGAACTTTTCAGCTCTGTAACTGCTTGGTAAGTGTATTGTGTAAAACTTAGTTTTATCATAAAAATAAAATTTTTTCAGGCAACAAAATAGGATTAAAGCCAATCAGAAGCACTCCCAAGCACCAAGACATTAGCTAGGTAACATACCCCAATGAAAAAAGAATGTATATTTTAACATCATTAAAATATATAAAAAAAGGGGTAATCTTTGTATAATACCCATAATAATCAGCTGCAATAAATCAACACTGTCACAAATTCTCAAATGATCAAGAATGATTAATAACTCGTTAGTTTACCAACTTCGACACATCGGTTAACATATGATATTGACAGAATGAAATACATAATGTAGAATTTTCCCATTTTATCACTTCCACAAGAAATCAAGTGAAAATGGCAACATGGCAGATAATGAGGATTGTTGAGGATTCAAAGGGCATGTGTGTGGAGCAACTACCTTTCTTTTCTGTCTGATAGTCTAGATACACATGCTTTCATTGAAATTGTCAGTTTTAAAAAATGTGCAGGGATAAAGTATGAGTGAAGAGTACATTAACTATTATGACAGTTCTGCCTGTTGATTCTCCAGTGCGGTCTACTGTTGATGTAGATATGTCGGTACATAATTAGGTGGTCTAACTCAGAAATCGAAGTCTGAAATATGGATTTAGTGCCTCATGTTTTTTGGGAAATTATGTTTGCTGAAGGAAAGGAATAAATGACTACTTCTGTTTTGTCCTAGAAAGAATGATCATTTAAGTGCTCTTTGTGAAGCAATTGATCCCTTCACAGTAGGATAATAGAATCTCAGACCAAAGTAACAGTATAGTATCCCTTTTTCACTATTTTGCTGGTTGCTTAAATGGGGTTTAATGAATTTTCCACCCCCTATGTACATTATGAAATCTTTTCAAGGAAGCACGACTGTCCAGATTGCTGAGGCTGATGTTCTTCACATCATTTGTACCACAATAGAAGTTGTGGACAGTCTCCTGTCCCTCCTGTTATAAGCTTCCTGGGGCTGCAAGCCTTTCATAATTGCTGTTTGGGAGATTTTATAACAATATGCAAGTTTTATAACTCGTGCTTGCAAATTTCCATCTATTCTTCAGGTCACAGGTTAGTATAACCTTTGTAGTTTATTGTCCACATGTCTGGAATTTGGGGTTTGTAGTTCTTACCAGTACTACTAAGCTTCAAAGCCCTTAATTGGCATCCTGTTTTTGTACAGTATTGTAGTGCATTGTGACATGACTTTAACAATCCACAACAGATCACTAAACTAGGCAAATACAGACCTCTCATTGTTACATTGTTGCAGTGAAGATGAAGGACTCTGGCTTTACTTATCCAAAAATCTCTCGAGATAGCTTTTTTCTCTCAAAACTGATCAGAAAGTAAGCCTTGGCTTGCATTTTTATAAGGAATTAAAAGTAAGTAGCAAACTCACTGGTAAGTCTCATAAGTTAAATCTCCCTTTTGTATTAATTTTAACTTTACTGAATTTTTTGGAGAAGGCAATTCCACCTTCCCATGCTCTGGGAGAGACTGAGACAACATTTGGAGATGGCAGGCTGGAGACCAGTTGATCAGACTTTTGTTGTGCCTACTAGTGTGCTTAGATGAAGGATTGCGGAGAATTCTTTTGTGAAGACAATGTATTAGGATCTCAAAAAAAAAAAAAAAAAACAAAAAAAAAAAAAAAAAAATTCCATCTCTTAGCTGGGAGATATGTTTCAATTTCATGATTCCTTGTTCATAGTTTAGAACTCCTCTATGTTCTAGTGAGAAAACCACTGGGCTTTTGGTATGTCTGTTTTCTAAGCTATCTCTCATTGTTCAATGATCTTGTTATCCATGGAATTAGGAGTAGATCAATATTATTATTTGTTAGATAGACGTATGGTCCCCAAACAACAATGGACCACCTTGTCCATGGTGGATATTTTGCACACTTTCACTATCCATCACATATATTTCTCTTTGTTGAGCATCATCATGACTTAAAATTTTCTAGTATTATGCCAAACATTCGTGGTCTGTATTAAAAAAAATTATGCTTGGTAAATGCAACCTCACTGTAGACTTGACTGGTTTCTCAGACAAAGTAAAGCAATGGTTTTTACTTGGTACTGAAAGGTTTTAAGATATTTTCTTACGTGTCCTGTAACTGAAGCTAACGTCCTCACATCCCCTGTAGTTGGTTGGTTCTCCATCTGCTTCAGTTCACTGAGGCAGATATGACATTTATGGCTAATGGTCCTCAAGGAATACTCAGCAAACACCACACTGTACCAAAAAGTAAAACATAGAATGAGTAACTAGTGTGATAGGAACCATAATTGTCTGTTTTAAACAATGATATTGTATATAAAAAAAGCAGCAACAGGTATATTTGATACAATTCAGTTTCTCTGTGCTTACATCTTTTTGAAAATTAAATGTATTTAAGTATATGTACATGGAAATGTTATTGTGAAGATCTAGCTATGGTATTAATAAAATTTTGGTATATACTGTTTCCAGTTCAAAATTATTTATAAGGTGAATTATAGTGTTCAAGTATAGTGTAAATATTCAGACAACTTTCATTCCTGCCCGGAAGTAGCATGATATATACTGTGTCTTGCTTTTTAAAACTGGATGTTGGTTTTACTTTTACTGTCTGAATTGTTGTTTGAAAAAATTTGGGTAAATACAGCTTTTCTTTATTAATAAATTCTTTCAATGAGATGTATCTTTTGACTCAATTGGTTTATTTCTTCACAGTTGGCGTCCGAAGAGAACAATGGGTACAAAGGAGGGAACCCCCACACACAGTCAGAGAGGTTCTTTGGAGTTACGTTGGGCAGGACCGGAATGGTAAGTTGATTAACCCTCCTAGCCAGGGAAAGAAAATAAAAGCAAAGATGTTCTTTCTGGGGATGGGGAAAGAAAGCTAAGTAATGTGTGGGCTGGGGAGGCAAGGTGTTAGAAACCAGTTACACTGAGGAGCTGGCACATGAGCCAATGCTGAAATAGCTTATCAGGCTCACCTTGAAATAGCACTCTTTGTCTAAGTCTTGCAGCTTGGCACGGTTCATCTTTTCTGAGCATCTGCTGGATTTACTTTGGAAGGAGGAGTTTTTGTATCTGGATATGCTTGGTCTAAGATTTAATTGATACCACATGAAATATAACATTTTCAGCAGGGTGCTCACTAGTGAAAACCTCCATTACCCGAAACTTGGTGATTTATGGTGCTTATGGTGCCGATATGTGATTAATGGTGCTGATAACCGGTTAATGGCACCATAAATTGCTGCTAGACAAGAGCCATAAATAAATATAGTAACTATAGAATAATTATAATTATATATCTATATAGTATATATATATATATATATATAATAATATATATATTATTATATATATTATATATAATATAAATATATATATATTATTATTTAGTATATATGTATAACACACACACTTACTTACTTACTTTACTTTATCTTCCCGCCACTGGCCAGTGGCATAAGGCTGATACAGTTTCTCTCCACCTGTCTCTATCCCGAGCCATTTCCCTTGCTTCCTCTAAGTTTTGGATTTCATCCTCAAGATCCCTGACAATTATGTCTATCCACCTCGTTCTTGGTCTACCCAGCGGTCTTCTTCCTATTTGTACTGCTCTCAGTGCTCTCCTGGGGTCTTTATTCCCACACACACACACACACACACACACACACACACACACACACACACACACACACACATATATTTCTGGGCTTGACCTGTGTCGGCCTGTGAAATGGTTCCTTTGATACTATTTCTGAAGAATAAATATTGCTATTCATATTCATCCTAGAGAAAAAAGAAACAATATAATGCCAAGATAAATGGCTCGCTCACTTCTTATAGAAGTGTCGGTATAGTAAGGAGCGAGTGGAATCACTACCAGAGGTCCCTTGCCATTTAGCTTCTTCCTTCGACAAAACCCCGAACTACGGAGGAGCCGTGCTACAGCTCCCGGTCTACTACTACCGTGAGCGCCTCCGACGCCTGAGACGTCATTCCTTTCGATAGCCACACGTTACACCAGACGTTAGAATTTTTTCGGTGCTGTGTTTCGCTCTATTTTGGATTATCTTTTGGATTATCTTTTATTTTCAAGATGTCTTCAGCTTCTGCTTCTAAGTTAAGTACTGTTTGGGGTTACTGATCTCATTTTATGATGATCTTCGTGTTTTATACATATTCGGAGCCTTATCGGCCGGTATGCCCCTCGACCGCTTGGCGGTACGGGTTATCTCTTTCGGTCTTCCATACCGTTAGGGATTTCCCTTTTTTCTCAGTACTTTAGATATGGTTACTTATACATAGTCTCTATATCTTTATGCAGTTAGTTTTTTAGTTAGGCCTCCACGGAGCACGCTCCGACCGCACGTTTCGGATCTTAGTCTAGCTACGCCTTACATTTTTAGGAGTTTTATCAGTCACGATTTGAGAGTCATATCATCTTAATTATTCTGATGTTCTCTCTTTCCTTTCTCTAGTTCCTGATTACCATTAATAATATTATAGGTACTAGGTTGGCTAACATACACCATGCTTCGGTATGGCGATTAGCTTCCCTGTTATCATTTATTTTATCGTTAAGTTAGGCTTTCATACCCCAATTGTCGATTGGTGATTAGCCTGCCCCCCATTTTCTTGAACTAGAGGTTAAATTAGGCTAACATACCCCTTTCTTCAGATCGGCGATTAGCCTAATTTTCTGTTTGCTTAGCTTCGTGTTCCCTGTGTTAGTCTAGCTTTAAGATATCGCTTTAATTATTTGATTGATTATTATAAGTAATCCTATTTATATCAGTGATATTGATGTTGTTCCGACGGTTCTTCCCCACCTCGTGTCTTTCACCTGGCTGGGAAGACCACCGGTTGATCGCGGTGAGCCACCCGGTTACGGGGTCCCCCTCCCGTCCCCCCATTCCCCCCCTCCATACATTGCCATCCACGTCGATGGGTGATGACTCGTTTCTCACAGCTAGCGTCCGAGTCTGCATGAGAGGGGGTGACTCACGGGACTGGTGGGGATCTCCCCTCCCCTACTGGTATTCTCACTCGTCACGTGCCCCTCGGGGCTCGGGACCTCCTCCCCCCTTCTTCTCCGTCCTTACTGGCCGCTCAGGGGAGGGCTCCCCTACCCCACGTTCTTCCCTACCCTTTCCCCCTCAGTTCAGTCCGGCAGGTGTCTATCGCGCGGCTACCGAACATAGAGAGGGGGGGAGGGAACCACTGGGTTTCCTATCCACTTAGGATAGTTCACACGAGCACTTACTGATATAATGGGTTTTTATTTTGTTTTATTTTGTGTTATTTAATGTTTAGAATCTTTGCGTTACTCCAGGGTTTTTTTTATTTCCGCCTCTCGTACTATCCCTTGCTTCGTTAGAAGTTTGACATTGCTCACTCAATATTAATTAACTCCGGGCCATACGGAGAACTCCGGGCCCTACGGAGTCTATTTTTAGTCATATGACAAGTGAGCTTAGGCGGAGGCAGAGACTTTCTTCCCCCCTCGTAACTTTTCTACGTAATATTCACGTAGATCTCTATCCGTCAGGTCCTACCTCTCGGTCACCCACGGATAGTTTGCATATTATACCAACGGAGGTTGTCATTGGTACTCATGTATCCTTTGACTTACAGATGTTGTGCCAGGAGATTGGGTGCAATGCCATCCTCCAAGACCCGTGCGGCCATATAGTATGCCGTTCTCATGCAGGATGTGCAGTGAAAGTGGAGGATTTTATCGTTTGGCATCATGAAGCTTGCCAAACCTGCTACTTGCTAGTAGGAGATGCCTCACTAGTAGTAAGTTTCTTAGCACTTTCTTCATTCATTGCTCACCTGGAATACTTGTTGTTATATTATACCTTTCACATATGAGACACATATTCATATAATCTCAACACAACAGACATTCCTCCCCTATCCTTTCCCTAACTCTAGACCCTTTTTTACAGGGTTCTGATAAAGAAAAGAAGAAAGCTTTGTCGACCCTCAAAGCTTGGGTAGGGGGTTTTGGCCGGAATTCGAAGGGCCGCTCCTACATTCTTACCCAGGATATGGCGGACCTAGTATTCTCAGGAGCCAAGAAAGGATCAGTGGTGGACCCGATAGCGGCCGCCCCTTTGCTGGCCGACCTTTAAGTCATGATCTCCCTACAGGAGGGGGATTTCCCAGAGGACGTTGCGGCAATGAACCTCGACGTCGAACCCATGGCTATTGACTCCATGGGTTACAGGTAAGGGTGTAAAGTAGGGGCAGCTTCTGTGGGTTCTCAGGGCCCTTTCCTGAATTCCCTTTCTCCATCACTTCTACTGATCCTTCTACTTCCACTTCTTTCCGGGGCTTCACTGAAGAGCAGCGGTCTGTCCGTCCTAAGGCTACTTCAGTGATCCCCAAGGCTAAGATGACCGAGGAGAAACTTAAAAAGTCTCTCCCCAAGAAATCAGTCATCCTGACAGACACTGTAACTCCGGCTCACCACCCCGGATCAGTTAGGTCAAGGGAGGCCTCTTCCTCTGCGTCGAGGTCCCCCAAACATAGATCACGTAAGGATCGGGCTCAAGTCCCTCTTTTTGATCCCGAATCCTTTTCGGCTAACATTCTGGAGCAGGTGGAGTGATCGTAGGGGACCTTGGTTGACAACAAGGTCGGCTCGGTGCTCTCCCAGCTCTCCAGTTCTGTTACGTCTTCCGGCCAGTCGATCCAATCGCTGGCGGAACGGCTGGCCGCTCAGGAGAATGCCATCGCCGGGATCCAAACCTCGATCGCGGCAGGTTCCCCTCTATCTGTGCCACCTTCTCTTCCAATGCCAGATTCCAGCCAACTGCCGGAATTCAAGGCGGCCAACCCTTGGAGGATCGCTTCGTATGCCCCGTTTGTCAACGGAATGTTGACAATCGAAGGCATAGGAACTCGAAGGCGTGAGGACTTCGAGTTCCACCCCCCAGAGACCTTCAACCACCATTCATGGCTACGTCCGACTAACGGAAGCAGCGATGATGAGAGAGGACAAGGTTCCCAAGGAAACAGTGATCCTTCCGAGGGAACAGGCACAGCAGACTCTAATGAGAAGTCTGGAAGAATGGGGGTGTGAAAACACCCGCATCACAGCCTTTAGGGGTCCTTTCACCATTTTTACTCCGGTGGAAGGGACTCCGCTACCACTGACCCTTAAGGTAGTGGAAGCAACCTTTCAGGCCGCCCTGAAAGACGAGCCCCTGCCTCAACTACAAGAGACGGAACCCACCTCTCTCTTAGTCCCAGGCTCCGAGACGTACTTCGAGGGGGCAGTTCCTACTTTCTCAGTAGGAAAACTAAAGGCGGACTGTGCCACCTCTCTCTTTAGTGGAGAGACTCCCCAGGTTGTCGGACTCTCTCATCCAGATGGAGTACGACGCCCGGACTAGGCTCGCGAGATCCCTTTCCTCCATGACTATGGCGGAGATGACGGCTCTTGTATACCAACAAGAGCCGTTATTTAAAGTTTTGGCTAAAGGTCTGCTGCACACCATGCAGTGTGACCTTTACGACTTCCTCATAGCCAGGAGAAATTGTAGGAAGCACGTTCTGGCGGAAGCTACTATCCGCCATGAACCGAATAATCTGATTGCTTCCTCAATTTGGGGAATGGACCTCTTTCCAGCACCAGTAGTAGCAGAAGTCCTTCATGAGGCTTCTAAGGTTAACCAGTGCCTCAAAGTCAGGTGGGGACGGGTAGCAAAGCGGAGGCAGGAATCTTCTGGTCCTAACCCAAGGAACAAGAAGAAACCAAGGAAGTTCTCTCCCTTCCAGCCTTCTCAACAAACGTTGGTTCAGGCAGTCCCAGCATCACAAGGGCAACCATCGTCGAAGGGTCAACAACAATACCTTGTTCTGACCCCTCAGTCCCAGCAATCTCAACCCTCTACTTCCTTTGCTGTCGCGCCAGCCTACAATTCCAACTATGAAAGCCAGAACTTTCAGGCTTTCAATAGGTTTGCGAGAGGCAGCAGAGCAAGAGGTGCCTCTCGATTCAGAGGATCTGGCAGGGCTGCTAACAGAGGAAGAGGTTTCCGAGGAGCAAGAGGTGGCCACCCCTCGGCAAACCAGCAGTGAGAGTCCCAAGGTAGGAGGGAGGCTGTACCTCTTCCGCCAGCGGTGGGGGTTCAGCCCTGGGCTCAAAGTATAGTAACAAAGGGACTAGGTTGGAGTTGGCTAGAGGGCCCTCCTCCAAAACCCAACAGATTCTATCAAGCACCAACAACGGAATTGGTAGAGTATACCGAAGACCTCCTTCTCAAAGGAGTAGTCTCAAGAGTCAACAATTTAAAATTTCAAAGAAAGACTCGGTAAACTGAAGAATCATCTTAGACTTGTCCCATCTGAACTTATTCATTCATTGCGACAAGTTCAGGATGCTGACCGTTTCGCAGGTACGGACCTTACTTCCCCGTGGGGCCGTCACAACCTCTATAGATCTTACAGATGCCTACTATCATGTTCCCATAGCCAGACACTTCCGTCCATTCCTAGGCTTCAAACTAGGCAACAGATCCTACTCCTTCAAGGTAATGCCATTCGGGCTCAACATAGCCCCCAGGATCTTCACCAAAATTGGCGGAAGCAGTAGTGCAAGAGCTAAGGAAACAAGGAATAATGTTAGTGGCTTATCTGGACGATTGGCTTATTTGGGCAAAGAACCCCAAAGAATGCAAAGAAGCAACGGTCAGAGTGATCAAATTCCTGGAACATTTAGGTTTTCAAATAAACAAACCCAAGTCCAGACTAACACCGGAATCTCGATTCCAGTGGTTAGGCCTTCAGTGGGACTTACAATCGCACACTCTATCAATTCCGTCGTTGAAAAGGAAAGAAATTGCAAGAGCTACAAAACAATTTCTCAAACGACAACAAACATCCAGGAGGTGCCAGGAGAGGATCCTGGGCTCACTCCAGTTTGCATCAGTCACAGACTTTCTGTTCAGAGCCAAACTCAAAGATATAAACAGAGTATGGCGCTCAAGAGCGAATTGCAGATCACGGGACAAACTAGCCTCTATCCCAGCGATCTTACGGAAACGTCTCCGTCCCTGGACGGAGACAAAGAACCTTTCAAAAGCAATTCCTCTACAGTTTCCCCCTCCATCATTAGTGATCCACACAGACGCCTCACTAACAGGGTGGGGAGGATACTCCCAGTACGAAAAAGTTCAAGGAACTTGGTCGTTAACATTCCCCCAGCTACATATCAATGTACTGGAGGCCATGGCAGTATTCCTCACACTGAAACGGCTCCGTCCGCCCAAGAACTCACATTTCAAATTAGTTCTGGACAGTGCAGTTAGTAGTACACTGCATCAACAGGGGCGGAATCCAAGTCAAGCCACTTGAAACATGTCATGATAGCCATCTTTTCTCTGGCAAGCAAAAACAAATGGCACCTGTCAGCCACTCACCTGGCAGGAGTCAAGAACGTAGTAGCAGACGCTCTATCGCGCTCCGCTCCGTTGGAATCGGAGTGGACACTGGACAGGAGTTCATTCAATTGGATCAGTCTACAAGTCCCCGGACTCCAAGTAGACCTCTTCGCCACGGAGTCAAACCACAAACTCCCTTGTTACGTGGCACCCAACCTCGATCCTCTAGCATACGCTACGGATGCAATGATCCTCGATTGGAACGAATGGAAGAATATTTACCTCTTCCCTCCGGTGAACCTTCTCATGAAAGTTTTAGACAAACTAAGGACATTCAAAGGCCAAGTTAGCTCTAGTAGCTCCCAACTGGCCCAAGAGCAATTGGTTCCCTCTACTCCTAGAGTTGAGACTCCGACCCCTACGGATTCCAACCCCAAACTAACCCAGTTAGTGCAAACTCAGACTGTGTCCGCTTCCTCAAGAATTCAGAAAACCCTAACTTTATGGATTTTCTGAAATTTGCAGCCATGAGGAATGCAGAAATTGATTCCCCAGAATATCTCATTCTTGGAATCAGATAAAAGAGAATCTACTCTCCGGCAATATGATTCATCTGTCAAGAAAACTAGCAGAGTTCCTTAAGTTGTCAAATTCTCAAGTCATGACAACGAACCTAGCATAACTTTCTCAGATCATTGTTTGAGAAAGGCTTAGCAGCAAGCACTATCACTACGACCAAATCAGCTCTTAAAAAGATCTTCCAATTTGGTTTTAGCATAGACCTTACGGATTCGTACTTTACGTCCATACCAAAAGCTTGTGCTAGATTAAGACCATCAACGAGACCTAAATCAGTCTCTTGGTTCTTAAATGATGTCCTCAAACTGGCCTCGGACATTAACAATGACTCTTGCAATTATATATCCCTCCTGAGGGAAAACCCTATTCTTATTAAGTTTAGCCTCCGGAGCTAGAATATCAGAACTGTCAGCTTTATCAAGGGAACCAGGCCACATTGAGTTCCTCCCCTCAGGGGAAGTCCTCTTATCCCAGATCGGCATTTTCTAGCCAAAAATGAAGACCCACAGGACAGATGGTCCTCGTGGAAAACCCTATCCAGTTTATCACTACCTCAAGACATTTCCCTTTGTCCTGTCAACTCATTAAGAGCCTACCTAAGCAGAACACTCTGAAATCTTCAGGCCCATTGTTCATTAGGAAGGAAGGTGGTACATTATCCTAAAAGGGATCAGGTAACAAATTTTATACTTCATTAAACAGGCCAATCCAGAGTCCTTTCCTCGGGCCCACGATGTTAGGGCGGTGGCCACATCTATTAATTATTTCCAGCACATGAATTTTGACGATCTTAAGAAGTATACAGGCTGGAAATCTCCGACAGTTTCAAACGGTGGCACTACCTAAAACCCTTAGAAGCCCTCAAATTTGCCAGCAGTGGGCAGCTGGAAACACAGTTTCTCCTGATTCTTAATTTTTACTATAACTTCTTGTAGCCTTCCCTTCTACCTGCCCCTTTGCACCCTTACTTAGTTTAGTCGCCTCCATATATTGGGTTTACCTTGAGTTTGCTTTTGCTCATCATTCTAATTGGATTCAGTTCCATTCTTTTGTATATATCAACTTATATCCTGTCTTTGCCTAACCTGTATTGTTATTGTTTGTTGTTAGGCTAACTAATTTTAAGTTAAATAACCCGTGTTTTAGGGCTTATACTTCCCTTAGGGTAAGACTGTAATTTTAGTTGATTATTATACTATTAACCTTACAAGTGTTTAACTTTACCTTCTTAATTTATCTGTACTGTTCCTCAAGCTTGGTGTTTAGCATTCTCTGGTACTATTTCACAGGCCGACACAGGTCAAGCCCAGAAAAGGGATTTTGACTGAAGGAAAAATCTATTTCTGGGGCAAACGACCTGTGTCGCCCTGTGAAACCCCACCCTGTAGTTAGATTATCCTCACCCAGCTTACCCCAAGCTTGGAGGCTATCTTCAGGAATGACGTCTCAGGTGTCGGAGGCGCTCACGGTACTAGTAGACGAGCTGTAGCACGGCTCCTCCGTAGTTCGGGGTTTTGTCGAAGGAAGAAGCTAAATGGCAAGGGACCTCTGGTAGTGATTCCACTCGCTCCTTACTATACTGACACTTCTATAAGAAGTGAGCGAGCCATTTATCTTGGCATTATATTGTTTCTTTTTTCTCTAGGATGAATAGCAATATTTATTCCTCAGAAATAGTATCAAAGGAACCATTTCACAGGGCGACACAGGTCGTTGCCCAGAAATAGATTTTTCCTTGCGTCAAAATCCCTTATCCCTATATATATATATATATATATATATATATATATATATATATATATATATATATATATATATATATATATATATATATTTCTGGGCTCGGCCCGTGTCGCTCCGTGAAATAGGTTCCTTTAGCACCTATTTCTAAGGTAAAATATTGTTATAATACCAGAGAAACAGCTTAAATTGGAAATGCCAGATTATTCTGGCTCGCTCACCTTTATTAAAAGGTGTCGGTATGGTTTCTGGGGCGAGTGAAACCACTACCACAGGTCCTTTTCCATTTAGCCTCTCCCTACACATGTAGCTAGTGCCTCTGCCGCCATTCCTTTGATAGCACTGCTACGCAGCACACGCGTTTTATTTTGCTGTGTGGTGTTTCTCGCTTTTTTGGAACTTTATTTCACCATGGATCGTCAATCTGCTTCTGCATCCAAGTTAAGTACTGCTATTATAGTTGACACTATTTAGGGACTGCCCTTGGCATGTTTAACCGAATTATTTAGGCTTTTATGAGTCGACGACCCACACGGCGCCGGCCCCGAGCCACCATAGCAGCGTGCTCCTTTGTGTCTCCTCGTTTCGTGTCTCACGTGGTCTCCCATACCGAGTGAGCTCGAATTATTATAGCAGTATTGTTATGTCATTAATTATTATTTTATTATTGGTGATGCATTATTTACGATTTTGTCTCTACACGGGGGATTTTACCAAGCATGTGTTCCCGTTTCATAGCCTTTCAGAACCCTACCGATCCAGTTTTCATGCATGCATGTTCCTTTTGGTTAGGTTACCTTGTTAGGCTCTGTGAGTATTATGCTAGTCCTACTTTTAGTCCTAGCCTACCCTGGCCGCCTGTCCCGCGTTTATTCGTCACGACACTAGGCCAGCTGCTCGGAGTTCCCAGGTCTTGACCACCCTTCCCGGTTGGTCCTGCCTAGTCCCTCCAGGATGTTCCTCTTTCTCTTCACCTCATTTTATTTCCTCTTCCCCCATGTATACTGTAGATTTCATTTTATCTTATCTCATATCTGTGAGTCAGCTTCGGTTGGCCTATAGCCTTCCATTCACCTGGCCTTCTTCACCTTGTGGGTGTCCGCACCCAACCGTGAGAAGTCCAGGCGATCACGTAGTAGCCACCACGCTACCGCACCTCTCCCTCCCCCCCCACCATCTCCCACCCAGGTGGGGTGATATCTCGCTCACATCACTGACAGCTGATCCGAGTTCCCCCTCGGGGATGGAGGGAGGCCCCCACGGGGACCCACGGTGTGCGGGTGGCGTTACCCAGCCGTTCTCATCCCAGAGTAGGGGAGGAGCTCGGCTCTACCCAGCCTCGGCCAGCCACCAGGCTCGGGTGAGCTCGGCTCCCCTCGGCTCTCTGGGCCATACCCTTGCCCTCAGTCACTCCCTCCCGCCCGCTCTGGCGGAAACAGGATTCCGGCATAGCCGGACTCTTTGAGGGTGATGACTATTTGGAGTCTCCAGCCTCCGGCGGGCTTACATTATTTCATTTATCACCTTATATTCTTCAGTGTATTTGTCTTACTTTAACTTCGAAGCCAACGTGCTTCTCCGCGAGCTACCCCTCCCTTTTAGTTTAAGTGTTATGGCGGAGTTACCAAGCTTCGCCGCCTCACCCGATCTCTCCCATCTCAACGCCCGGTACCTGCTTGGACTACTCCTTCTCCGGTGTATGGCAATAGTAGCTACCCTGCTTCAGTAGTTTTCTGTTCTACGGTGTCACCGGAAACACGGTTAACTACTTGCTACTAGCTTTACTGGATTCTCCAGCATGGTGCATGGCAAGAGAAGGCCGAGACGGGGACAATTCTACAACACCGGAACACTCCGGTGTTATGGCATATCAACCACGGACATTGTTCGAACGGTTAACAATGGTACTCATGTATCATTCCATTTACAGGCTACCCATTGTATGGAGACCAGCTGCAACGCCGTCCTCCAGGATCCCTGTGGGCACGATGTCTGCCGAACCCACGCCACCTGCGCATTCCAACTAGAAGGTTCAGTAGTGTGGCATCACGAGAACTGTATCACCTGCTACGATCTCGTGGAACAAGTCTCCTCTGATGTAAGTGACTCTCCGGCGTGTACATAGAGATACAGGGTGGACCACTGTAATATATATGTCAAACATATGCCTCCTAAGTTAAGTTATAATAATAAGAGATAAGTTTAAGTTTAACACTAACCTTCTCTTACAGGGAGCCCAGTCTGTTCGGGATGCTGCTCTTTCCACCCTCAAGGTATGGGTGGGCGGCTTCGGGCGGAACGTAGCCAAGGCAAGGCCATACATCCTCTCCCAAGAGATGGCTACTTTGATCTTCCACGGGGTGAGGAGCACCGGCTACGTAAACCCCGAAGTGGCAGCTCCCCTCATAGCTTTTATTCAAGACGAAGTGTCCCAACACCCAGAGGAGACTTCGGCGCAGGAGGTCGCAGAGGAGGTCGCGGCACTCGATCTGGATGTCGAGCCCATGACTGTGGACGGCATGGGCAACGGTAAGAATGCTAGTGAGGCAAGCTTTGTAGGTGCTCAAGGCCTCCCGTTGAGCACGTCTAGACCTTCTTCCCCTTCCTCTTCTACTTTCTTCCAGGGATTCTCCGGGGGACTTCCATCAGCTAGATCGAAATCCCTCTCTGCGATCCCTAAAGTCAAGGGCAAGCGTGACTCTAAATCCCTGCCAAACCCCCTTCCTAGAAAATCAAGCACCAGCCAAGTCCTTAAAACTCCGACTCACCATCCCAGAGCGGACAAGCTTAAACATGGGTCTCTCTCCAAGGGGTCGAAGACCAAGTCTTCCAAGGAAAGAGCCCACTCTTCCTCTTCCGACCTTGTGGCATCTACCTCTAAAGGTGCAATACCGAAGGTATTCAAGGAGAGAGAGAGAGCAGAACCCCCTCCTTCGACCAGGAAGCATTCGCATCCAATATGATGCAACAAATGGGGAACATGGTTAGAAACTTGGTCAATACCAAGTTTCAAGAAATCCTAGGAAGGCTGGTCACACAGGAGACCATAGTCGCAGGTCTTCAGCAAGGCGTAGCGTCGGGGGTTCAACAAGCCGGCCAAGTAGCCCAACGCCAGGTTATGCCGGACTCCTCCACTCTCCCTCCCTTCCACCCAAGCAACCCATGGAGGGTAGCTAACTATGCACCTTTCGTAAATGGCATGCTTACGATTGAGGGCTGCGAAACTCGAAGGATTGAGGACTTCGAGTTCCACCCACCAGGGTTGCAAGCCCCTTTCATAGGCTATGTCCGTCTTACTAAATCTGCCTTGATCAGGGAGGACAAGGTCCCGAAAGAGATGGTCATCCTCTCTCGGGACCAGGCACAACAGGCTTCGATTCGTAACCTCGATGAATGGCAGTGTGTTAACACTAAGGTTACGGCCTTCAGGAGTCCCTTCACAATTTTCACTGTGGACGCAGAGACCCCAATCCCGTTCACATCTAAAATGGCAGAACTCACTCTGCAAGCTGCAATGAGAGATGAGCCTATGCCACAGCTCCGCGAGACGGAATCAACATCTCTGCTACTTCCCGGAACAGATGACCTCTGGGTAGGCCTCCCAGCCACCTTCTCAGTTGGTAAACTCAAACCTGACTGTGCCATCTCTCTGATGGGCTCATCCAGACAGAATTCGATGCTAGGACACGGCTTGCGAGGTCCCTTAACGTTCTAGTCATGACTGACGGAAGCAGCGGCTCTTGTCTATGCACAAGAGCCGTTGTTCAAGATCATTGCTAAGGCGCAATTGCTAAGTATGCAATGTGACTTATATGATTTTGTTGTGGCTAGGAGGAACTGCAGGAAGCATGTCCTAGCAGAATCCACGATCAGGCACGAACCCAACAAACTCCTTGCCTCTTCTATATGGGGAGCGGATCTCTTTCCAGCCTCAGCGGTAAACGAGGTGCAACATGAGGCTGCTAGGTTGAACCAAAGCCTAAGGGTTCGGTGGGGATTAGTCTCCAAAAGAATATATATATATATATATATATATATATATATATATATATATATATATATATATATATATATTTGTATAACATATATATATATATATATAGTATATATATGATATATATCATATATAATTATTATATATATAACATATATATATCATATAAATATATATACTATATATATATAATATATAATATATATATATATACTATATATATATATAACCTCTATATATATATATATATATATATATAATATATCTCTATATATATATATATATATATATCATATCTATCTCTATATATAGTATAGAATCTAGATATATATATATCATATATATATATATCTATCCTATATCTATATATATATATATATACTATATCTATATCTATATCTCTATATTATATATCTATATATATATAATATAGATAATATATATAATATATATATTATATATACATATATAAATATATATCTTATATATTCATATATAATAGATATATATATAGTATGAGAGAGATAGAGAAATATAGAGAGAGATGGAGATAGACACTCTCACAGACAGATGATGATAATTATGAATTAAGAGCTTTTGAAGCCTAATGTGTCAACCAGAGTCGCAACTCAAAATAAGACTGATATGAGAGACATGATAATTATATTGTAAATAATAATGTAGATTGTCAAATGTTAACCAAATTATTAGTGCTTGTTCCTCACCTTGGATGTGGCAATTTTCATGGCAACTGGAATTGGTTACAATACACATAAGGTGAAATAGTGAGAGGAGGATAAAAAAAATAGGAATATCGTGGCCTTTTGCATGAATGAAAGTCATGAATCAAAGTGTATCCAAGAGGGTGAGACACAAAATGGAAAATGATGTAAAAGCCTTTATTTGGTACCTGATTACTTCATCAGGATCAGGTTATCTTTGTGACCACTGATGTTGATTACTGATTATTGGGGAGAAAGAAGCTTTGATTTATGTGGAGGACTAAATACAGTGAAATAAGGAGAGAGAGAGAGAGAGAGAGAGAGAGAGAGAGAGAGAGAGAGAGAGAGAGAGAGAGAGAGAGACTATTATTTGACCTGAGATACCCTGAATGCTTAATTGCCCAACCAAGGAAGCACTTATGAAAATAACAGGACGCACCACTTAATATGTATAATCTAAGGTGGTACAGTTCACAAGCCCAGCTGGCAGTCTGTTCAAAATGGAGCTGTCCCATATGTAATAAATATCTCATAGTGGCCGATGTTGAACTATTTAGTTTAAAATTTCCTCCATTGATCCTAATGATCCTGTTTGATTATTAAAGAAAGTAAATAGATCTCTATGGTCTATGTGACTTTTAGCTTTCCTCTATCCACTCTTAATTTATCTGTCAAGTGCAGCTTCTTATGTTTGTCATGAATCTTTTATGTGGAGCCTTGTTGAATGACAGTTGGAAATCCAGATGGGATATATCTATTGCTCTTCTTTTTTCATACACCCTACACATGTCAGGGAAAAAGTCTAAATGGTTAGTGTTACTGAAGCATTGATTTTCACTACAGTCTCATTATGTCGTCTGTTAAGATAAGACTCAAAGACCCTCTGGGAAACTAAAGTTAAGCCGATGGGCCTGTGATTCCCTGGCTCATCTAAATCCTTCTTGAATATTGATGCAATACCTTGTAGATTCCATTACCACTACTTTTCTTTGCCTCAAGCTTGTAGATCGCTTCAGGAGCAAGAGCCTGTTCTGGTACAAGGCAAATTCAGTCTTGGATAACAGCAACATTGCTTTCAAGGATGCTTTATACATATCATGGAAGTAAGGAGCAATTTCTTTATATGCTTCTTTGATCATCTTTTGGTAGAATCCTTCCGGAGCTAAGAACTTGGTTTGGTTTAACTTCCTTTGTTTGTATTTTTACTTCTGTTAATTCTATTTTTCTTAATGGTTCATTTCCTTGGTATATTATTGTGACAAAAGAATGAATAGAAAGAGAAAAAGTGGGAATGTCAGTGAACAGCAAGAGGAAAAATTATCATCTTAATATGAAATGTATTAAGTCTATTGTAAATGTCTAAACAAGGTTGTCTCTCTGATATTGTCAAATCAACTCTATACTTAAAGATAATTGGTGATTGCTTTTGCGAATGACTTATTCACATAATGCTGCCTTTCTTGTCTTTTTTGTATTTTCATTCTCATAAATCTTCACTTTTAATTTTCCAATTCATGGTTCTCATCCAAGTAGATCTGCGTCTCCCTGCTCTTCTGATGCCCATTGTGGCCCAGCTGACATTATTGCATTCTGTTTTCCCCAGGGTAACGGCAAAGGACATGGCCAAGTTAACTTTATCTCCCTTTTCTTCATTCTTTCAACTATATATGGAAGTACACTTAATTCTCATATAGTATGATTTCCCACTTTATCCTGCCATCTGATTCTAGATGTTCTTTAAGTCTCAAATTCTCAAATTGAAAAAGCATTTTAGATGTACTAGTTTCGTTGTCATACCAAGGTTCATGTCTGTATTGGGTTACATATTGTGATACTACGCTTGGGATAAATCCCCTCCCCCCCCTCGTCACAGGTATTTTCAGTCTTTTTATTACCAAATCTTATTCAGCCTGACTATTTTCTGATTTACCTTTTCAAATCCTTCACTAAAGTCCAACTCGCTGGACCTTCCATATCATGGTGTCACACAGTGTATGAGGGATAGTTCTTTAGTAGCAGTGGCCAATAACATGGTGTAATTAAAACACCGTATAAAATAGTATAATATTTATTTACTACACGAGTAACATTGCATCCCAGGAGGTAACAGTAACTTCCAGTGATTGTATGCACGTCATAATAGTTGTAGTCAGGGATTGTACTCTCTTGAAGCACACTAAGTTGTTTATCTTTGACTGAAAGCACTGCTTTTGATCTATGTGGGATGACTGGAAAATTGAGACTTGCCTTGCCATACTCTTAGCTTGAATTAATTATCTTCCTCTTCCTGGTATGGTTTAGCTCCACCAACTAATGGACAGATACTTACATGATCATCTCCAACTCTCAAACGTTCTGGTATACATATGCACACACCCACAGAGGAAACATGTAATCTTTGTTAGCTCTTTTAAACAGAATAATTAAAACTTATAAAAATCATACTTCTAGGCCTACTAAACAATTATTTACGCCAACGTAAGTGTGTATTTATATTACATTAATGTGTTTCATTAAAGTTCCAGACCACTACAGTAAGTGAAAAATTTCCTTTGTTCTTAAAACTGCAACATAGGAATGGAACTAGGGGACTACACAAAGGGAAAAGTGATCCATCTCATAATGACTAGTTTTATATATATTTAAGAATTTTATCAAAGAAAAATTATTGAATCTTAAATCTTTCTTTAAAAACAAAAGTTAGCAAAGTTTACAGTTTTAAAATCCTTTATGAAAAATAAGATTATAAGATTATAAAGTCAAAATTCATTGATTTTGAAATTTCTATTTAAAACAAAAGTTATCAAAGTTTGCAGATTTTTTAAATCCTTCGATGAAAAACAATAAGATTATAAAGTCAAAATTTACATATTATTAATTTTCATTACATAAAATATGTTAATATTAATCTAGATTTGTAAAAACCTTTGTTAAAATAAATAAAATTAGGAAGTCAGTGTTAAAATAATAAAATTAGGAAGTCAGAATTTATATATTCTTATATTTTTGGCAACACCATAAAGAAATTCTTCAATATCCTTCTTGAGTCATACTCTCCAATGAATCTAATACAATGAGACCAGTATTTCCTCTAGTTGATTTGGCCTGTTGATAGAGGGCTGTACGCATTTTTGCTACTTCCACTGATCCTTCATCTCGCTCATGATTATTTTCTATACTTGAAATGACATCCGATATATCTAAATTTGTTGTTATTTTTCCGTTTCATCCAAACGCTGATCTTCTAGAACATTCCCATCTCTTCATAGTAGCACTGGTGGATTTTTAGTGTACATATAACCTTTATAGCACAGTTTCTCTCCACCTTTATTATTACGGATGACTTCCATGATGGGCAAACAAATAAAGAAAAATTTATTTACTCTCAACCCAAAGCTACATTTTAAGAGAAAGATCTTCTTGTAATCATTGTAAATAACTACCAAAAGAGAATTATCAATACAAATATTTATAGATAGTTTGCTACTTAGCAGTTACTAATAAAATAACATTGTTTCCTTGTAACCACTGTAAATAACTATCTAATAACGATAGGTAAATTGTTAGTGGGGGTTATGTCGTGTGGGGGTTTTGTCGTGTGGAGGTTTTGTCGTGTGGGGGTTTTGTCAGTGGGGGTTTTGTCAGGCATTCCACTAACCCACCCCCTCACATGTACCTAAAGTCACACACACACACATATATACACTTTTTTTTCACAAATTTTCCCTTTGTATTATCATTAAACAGCTGTATGAAACCATAAGAATTTCCAATCCCCAATTGGAAATCCTCACAGTCAGTATCTCTGAACATCAGCCTTTGGCACTGTTACGTGCATTACAGCCTCTCTTGTATTTATGAACATCAACACCCTTAGCATCACGAAGAGGATAATTTCTTGGTGTTGCTGGTGAGGAATATATAGACATCTGGGAGTGGGCAGTGTGACATAAGGCAGTCCCTGGGTTACGACAGGTTCGGCTTACTATGTTAAGGTGCTTCTCGATTATATTCTTCAAACATTATTTCCAGGGTTACGACGCCTACAACGCTGATCTGGCAGATGAAATATGACACCAAAAATGCAAAATAATCAATATTTGAAGGTTTTTTTGATGAAAAATGCAATAAGAATGCAATTTACATAGTTTTCAATGCACCTAAAGCATTAAAAGTAAGGTTTTCTTAGGATTTTTTATGATGTTCTGGTTTACGACGATATTCGGCCCCCCGTCATAACCTGGGGACTACCTGTAATTGTATCTCAGCATTAAGTTATTGTTGAAATTTTTTATAACAGTTGTCACGCAGTAAATATTTATACCTAGATGGGGGGATAAGAGCTGTTCATGGGTATTGCAGGCATTTCTTTGGAATTTGTTGCTATATTCATGAATACAATCTAACATTTTAATTATTGTGTGGGATGAAACGTTTGTGGTGGTAGCTGCTAGTCTTGAAGATGCTCTCCTTTCTCATATCTTTATAAAAAGAAAAATTACCAGAATCTTCATAATACACCTCCAAAAGTTGACATAGGATGGGAAAGGAGGCCAAGATTCAAAACCAGTTGTTCACAGCAGATTCAAAGATTAGATAATGTTCTTAACTTTGAAACTTAAAACTATGAATTCAGTTAAGCTAGAAAACTAGCTGATACCTGTAGGTCTATTATGTAACACATCTTAGACATCTTGGTAAAGCCAAATGAATCATGAAGTGACAATAGAAAAACTAAATTTTTGTCCAAACAAAAAATCAGTAAAATAAACAATAGGTAGTAGGCAGTCCCCGGGTTACAACGGGTTCGGCTTATGACGTTCCGAGGTTAAGGTGCTTTTCAATTATATTCATCAGAAATTATTTCCGGGATTACGATGCATGTTCCAGGGTTATGGTGCCTACAACACTGATCTGGCAGAAGAAATATGACACCAAAAATGCAAAATGATAAATATTTGAAGGTTTTTTTGAATAAAAATGCAATAAGAATGCAGTTTACATAGTTTTCAATGCACCCAAAGCATTAAAAGTAAGGTTTTTCTAGGATTTTTTATTTTTTATGATGTTCTGGCTTACGACGATTTTTGGCTTATGACGCATCTCAAGAACGGGGACTACCTGTAATTGTACTCAGCATTAAGTTATTGTTGAAATTTTTTATAACAGTTGTCACGCAGTAAAAATATTTATACCTAGGTGGTGGGCTAATAAGAGCTGTTCATGGGGTTATTGCAGGCATTTCTTTGGAATTTGTTGCTATATTCATGAATACAATCTAACATTTTAGTTGTTCACAGCAGATTCAAAGATTAGATAATGTTCTTAACTTTGACAACTTAAACTATGAATTCAGTTTAAGCTAGAAAACTAGCTGATACCTGTAGGTCTATCATGTCACACATCTTAGACATCTTGGTAAAGCCAAATGAATCATGAAGTGACAATAAAAAAACTCAATTTTTGTCCAAACAAAAAATCAGTAAAATAAACAATACGTAGTAGGCAGTCCCCTGGCGGGTTACAACGGGTTCGGCTTACGACGTTCCGATGTTAAGGCGCGTTTTCAAGTTATATTCATCAGAAATTATTTCGGGGTTTACGATGCATGTTCCAGGGTTACGGTCGGCCACAACACTGATCTGGCAGAAGAAATATGACACCAAAAATGCAAAATAATCAATATTTGAAGGTTTTTTGATGAAAAATGCAATAAGAATGCAGTTTACATAGTTTTGAATGCACTCAAGCATTAAAAGTAAGATTTTTTTAGGATTTTTGACAATGTTCCGGCTTACGACAATTTTCGGCTTACAACGTGTCTCAAGAACGGAACCCCCGTCGTAACCCGGGGACTGCCTGTAATTATGTACTATTTATGAAAATGCTTCTTAATTTAGTAGGTAGAAATAGAGAATGGGACTTGAGGAACATCGTTCTGAGCCCTAATTGGGTAGTTCAGCACCACGGGAAAGGAATATTTGGTATAAGAGAGAGATGCAAGGCAGCAACTGACAGGAGAAATACATGGATAGACTTGCATGAGAATAGGGAAAATTTCAGTGGATCCCTTAAGGATTACCAGCCTGCTTGCAATGCATGAGCTATAATGATAATTATTTCCTGGCTTTTCTTTACAATTATGAAGTAAGAAACGAAACAACCGCAGTTTATATACACAATAAAATCTGTGAATGAAAAATAGGTATATAGCTTCTCATATTGAATTTGCTCTGCAATGTGACTAATCCACTAAACTAAAATTCTAATGTAATTCAGATTCTTAGTGTACTTGATCATGATTCCAGAGAACTACAGAAAGCAAAGTCCCTATTTCTGCCCTTAACTGGAACTCTACTGGAAGTGATGGAATGAAAATTGAATTAATAATGAATAAAGCAATTTTTGTTTTCTAAATAATACTTTTGCAAGGACATTTTACTTCAAAACTGCAGTATTATGATAGAAAATTTGAAACGTTTGAACCTGGAAATTTGTATAAGCTGTATGCGAGAATAATTCCAAGTTTTCAGCTCCTGACAGATCAGGCTAAAAATACTATTTTCCTTACAGATTTTAATATAAACTTTGCTAACAGCTGCTTCCCGTTTTCTTCATAAGTGATTTAAACATACAGCTTATTGGTGGACTGAAGCATTGGAAAATTAGTTAACAGTCAGTAGGAGGGCACAAACACAGGCGTAATGATGACTGATCTTAAAATTCTGCAGTCTTGTTTGATATTTCCTGCAACATTTCTGTATTATTAGTAAGGGACACTGAATTTATAAACATGGCTGTATGCTGTGTTTGTGTTTCAAAACGGAAAATTACAAGAGTTAGTTTGTATACAAAGAAATGTGTTTTGCACACATCCAGTCATTCTCCAAAACAAAAGGTTTGACAATATTTTCGAAAACTAATGGAACATAAATCAGCTGCTTAAGACATGATATATTGGTAACAAAAGTAGTTTAGGTCGGCGTCTGCACAAAATCTTATAAGACTGGGCAAGCAGCACTTAGATTAGAAACGGTGGAAAATATCTGTAAGGATATGAAATTTGGTATATAGGTGCAAAAGTGGCTAAAAAGTATTTGTCCAAGTTCTCATTTGTGCAATTGCTTCATGATCCTATGGCCTTTCCATGGGTAGTATCTTGATACATTCAAATCTTTTTCTTTTTCCACTTAACATTCATCTCATTATATGCCCAAACATACTCAAATCTATTTTCCAGTTTCTTCACTGCACACTGGCCACAAATTCAACATTTGGTAGTCACAACATCACAGAATATTCTTCCTTTTGCTTTGTAATTGTACACATCACTGCTGGGTATGGAAATTGAAGCCCTTACATTTACTACTGATTTTTGCATGCTTACTCATGTGAGACTTTGATTTACCAGTAGTTCAACAGTCTTTTTCTACTTTGTCCTGTCTGTCATTATTTTTCTTACTATCTAGCAGTTCTAAGCCTCAAAATTTAGTAGGACACCAAGATAACATGGGTATCTTCTTTCGACCAACATCTCTTCCTTAATTTTGTTATTGGAATGATGATGTCAGGCAATAAAACCCTGGACTTGAACACATAAGAGAATATCTGAGAGAGAAGAGTCGTAGGTAAGGGTACAAAAAGGATTTTGACGTAAGGAAAAATCTATTTCTGGGCGATTGGCTCGTGTCGCCAGCGAAATATCCTTTAATCTATTATTTCTAGGGTAAATGTACTAACACATACCAGAGAATAAATAAAATAAAGAAAAAGGTCAGTATAACTGACTCGCTCACCCTCCAAGAGGGTGTCGGTATGAACACTAGGCGAGTGAGACCACTACCACGAGCCAAAATTACCAATAGAAATCTCCCACAACAAAAACCCTCCATGAGGAGAGCCGACCCACAGAGTGAGCAGCTCGTACTACTACTACTCCATCCCATGCTGCCGACTGCTGCGCCTCTGGTGGCCATCCTGAAGTTAGAGCAGACAATCTTGGGCGAAGGGATGGGTATAGGGTGGGATTTCGCTGGCGACACGACCAATCGCCCAGAAATAGATTTTTCCTTACGTCAAATCCCTTTTCTGGGCTCAGCTCGTGTCGCTGCGCGAAATCGTACCAGAGAAATAGCACAAGATTGTAAACAAAAGTAATAAAATAAATCAGAATAGGTCTCAAATAAAAAATAAAAAAGTAAATATAAAAAGGAATATAATTGGCTAAAAAGATACAAATACACAGTGATACAAAATAGAAATATGCTTAAAATTACCCTTAATTCTAAACATGTTTCTTATCAATAGGTAATTTACATATGTACAGAGGTAAATTGGCTTACATGTAACAAAATGGTATCTGTGTAAAGGCATGTATCAAAATATAATAGCAATTAAAATAATCAAGTGAACAAATTAAACAACAAGGATAATATATAAGGAATGCATATGACTTAATATACAAAACCCGTAACCATTATAAATGAGATGTATCCCCTAGCATAAAAATAAGGGGGTAACATCCATGAGATCAAAATCCATAATCATCTGTGAGTGTCCCTAGCAAAAAATAAGGGCACACACTACATCATCATAAAGCAGCTAAGACACCAGGTGAATGTAAATGAACACGGTAGGAATAGACGAACTGTTGGGTGAAGCAGGTAGAAAAGGAGGACTGAATCTTCTACTACAAATTAACTAGAATCAGGGGAAACTATGTTTCCCGCTGCTACTGCTGAAAATTTCAGAGCTTCCAAGGACTTAAGGTAATGGCGTTTGAACACTGTCGGCGATTTCCATCCGGTATACTTTTTCAACTCATCGAAGTTCATGTGTTGGAAATAATTAATTGAGGTGGCTACTGCCCTGACATCATGTGCTTTCGGGAAAGAGTCAGGATTGGCTTGCTTAATAAAGTACAGGATTTGTTGCCTGATGCCTTTAATGGATAAAGTTCCACCTTTTTCCCTCTTGAGAGGGGACCCGATGAGGATGAGGAGGTCCTGGACAGAAAGGCTCGTAAGGTTGTAACTGGGCAAAGAGATACATCTTGTGGAAGGGGTAGTACCTTCCAAGGTTCCCACCTCATCAAAGGATCTTCGTTCTTTGCTAAAAAGCTACGTTCCGGAGAAAGTAGTACTTCCCCTGTGGGAAGGAATTGAATATGATCCGGATCTCTGGATAAAGCCGACAGTTCTGAAATTCTTGCTCCTGAAGCTAAGCTTAATAAAAACAGGGTTTTCCTTAAGAGAATATAACGAGCATGTGTCATTATCGGTTTCTGAAGCCAGTTTTAGAACATCGTTTAAGAACCATGAAACTGACGTAGGCCTTACAGAAGGTCTAGTCTAGCACATGCCTTAGGAATAGACGAGAAGTAGGAATCCGTCAAGTCTATGTTGAACCCAAATTGAAATATCTTTTTCAAGGCTGACTTGTTTGTCGTAATCGTGCTAGCTGCTAAACCTTTTTCAAATAAGGATCTGAAAAAGGATATAGCTGAATTAACTGTCATGATTCTAATATCAGATTCTCTCAGGAAGATTGCTAACTTTTTGACAGCAGCATCATACTGTCTCAAAGTTGAATCCCTTTTATCGGATTCCAAGAAGAGAATATTCTGAGGGTCAATATTCGCATCTCTTTTGCCGCAAACTTCATGAAATCCATAAAGTTAGGGTTTTGAGAATCCCTGAGGAAGCGAACACAGTCTTCGTTTGTACTGACTGGGAGAGCCTGGGATTGGGGATCCGAAGAGGACGAAGGCCCAGCTCCAGAATTAGGGGATACCAATTGCTCTTCGGCCAGTCTGGGGCTACTAGAGCCACTTGACCCTTGAACGTCCTGAGTTTGTTTAAAACTTTCATAAGAAGATTCACTGGGGGAAAGACATAAATCTTCTTCCAGTTGTTCCAGTCTAGAGCCAGGGCGTCCGTGGCATAGGCCAGAGGGTCCAGGTTGGGGGCTACATAAACAGGGGAGTTTGTGATTCGCTTGAGATGCGAAGAGATCCACCTGTAGCCCTGGGACTCTTTGAAGGATCCATTGGAACGAACTGTTGTCCAGTGACCATTCCGACTCTAGGGGTACTGATCGGGATAACGCGTCTTGCTATGACGTTTCTCACTCCAGCTATGTGAGTGGAGGAGAGATGCCAACTGAACTTGTCTGCCAGGGAGAAGATGGCTACCATCACATGATTTAGATGACGTGACGTTGGAGCCTCCTCTGTTTATACAATGTACTAACCACTGCGCTGTCCAGAACTAGCTTTCTGTGGGAGTACTTTGGTGGGCGCAACCTTTTTAGAGTCAAGAACACTGCCATTGCCTCCAGTACGTTTTATATGGAACTGACTGAACTGAGGTGACCAAGTTCCTTGAACCTTTTGGACCTGGGAATACCCTCCCCAACCGCTTAAGGACGCGTCTGTGTGGATGGTAATCCCTGGTGGAGGGAACTGAAGGGGTACTGACACTGACAAATTCTTGACTTTCGCCCACGGCCGAAGTCGATTCTTTAGAATCAGAGGGACTGAGGATAGTTTGTCCCTGGACCTGACATTTGCTCGTGAGCGCCAGATTCTGGTTAGGTCTTTCAGTTTGGCTTTCATTAAGACGTTCGTCACTGATGCAAACTGGGGAGAACCCAGGATCCTCTCCTGAGCTCTCCTTGACGCCAGCTTGTGACTTAGAAATTGCTTGACTGACTTCGCTATTTCTTTCCTTTTGGTTGATGGAATCGACAGAGTATGGGAGGATAGATTCCATTGAATGCCCAGCCACTGAAAGTACTGACTCTGGAGTGAGTCTTGACTTGGTCCTGTTTATCTTGAAGCCTAGATATTCCAGGAACTGAATCACTTTCAGTGTAGCTCTGTTGCATTCCTCGACTGTTGAAGCCCAGATCAACCAATCGTCGAGATACGCTACTACCATAATCCCTTGTGATCTGAGTTGTTTGCACTACCACTTTCCGCTAGTTTCGTGAACACCCTGGGTGCCACGTTGAGTCCGAAGGGAACTACCTTGAAGGAGAATGCCTGGTCTCCTATCTTGAAACCCAGATATGGACGGAAGTGTCTTGCAATAGGGATATGATAGTAGGCGTCTGTAAGATCGATAGAGGTGGTGACGGCCCCACGGGGAAGTAAGGTCCGCACCTGTGAGATCGTGAGCATCTTGAACTTGTCGCAGCGGATGGCTAAGTTTAAGCGGGACAAGTCTAAGATTACCCTTCTTTTTTGTGAGCCTTTCTTTGGCACGCTGAACAAGCGACCTTGAAATTTTAATCTCTTGACTCTCGCTATAGCTCCTTTCTGAAGGAGGTCCTCTGCGTACTCTGTCAATTCCTTGGAAGAAGTTGACGGAAAGGTTCTGGATGGAGGTGGGTTCGTCAACCAGCTCCAACCCACGGCCTTTTGACACTATGCTCTGAGCCCATACGCTGAAGTTCCACCGGTGGCGAAAGTGAAACAGCCTCCCTCCTACCTGAAGTTCTTCATTGGTTCTGGTAACCGCCTCGGCCTCCTCTGAAGTGCTTTCCCCTGTTAAAGGGGCCTCCCGATCCTCTCCCGCGAAAGGAACGCTTACCTCTGCCTCCTTACCCGAGCGGTCATACTTCTGTGAAGCTTGACTCTCGAAGGCTTGATTGTAAGCTGGAGAGATGGCGTAAGAGGTGGAGGGCTGAGGCTGAGGGGATATCACATAAATTGGCTGTGATTGAGCCTTAGAGGTGGAAGGTTGGGCTGTTTGCACTAAGGGCACCGCTGGAAACTTGCTGAGGAAAGCGTGGCTGCTTTTTCAGGTAAGGATGGAAACGCCTAGGTTTCCTCTGTCCCTTACCTTTAGGTGTTAGGTCTTGTCTCCTCTTAGCCGTAAGGCTCTGGTTCAGCCTCGTAGCCTCTGACTGGACTTCCTTCACCATAGCTTCTGGGAAGAGATCTGCTCCCCAGATGTTAGACGAGAGTAACCTATTCGGCTCATGTCGAATGGTTGCCTCTTGTAGGACATGCTTCCTACAATTCGTTCTAGCAGTGGCAAACTCAAACATATCCGACTGTACCGTTTGAGTCAGGGCTTTGGTCATGAGCTTAAACAGCGGTTCTGAGCCATAAGCTATGGTGCTACCTCGGACATAGCCATAGAGTTAATTGATCTGGCTAAACGCGATTTCGCGTCAAATTCAGCCTGAATAAGGCTATCTGGGCCGGGAGCCTGGGTAGCTTTTCACCAAACTGCTCCATAGCACAGTCCGGTTTTGAGTTTGCCAGCTGAGAAGGTGTTTGGCAAGTTCTCCCACAATTCTCCGGCTGAGGGGAGCAATGGAGATGTGGGATCTGCTTCCTTCAATTGAGGCATGGGTTCCCCCTTCTGGGCCGCTGGGATGGTAGACCTCGCGAAAAAATCTTTGTTAGGAACGGGAGCGGGGTACTTCTCATCCATTGTGAAAATGGTAAAGGGACTCTTGAAAGGTTGTATCCTGGTATTAGAACAATCCATGTCCTCTAAACATCTGAGCCATTCTCTCTGAGCCTGGTCTCGTGAATAGAGGACTGTCTCCTTTGGTACCCTATCATCCCGAACCATGGCTGAAGCTGTAAGCCTTGCGTAGCCTATGAACGGAGGCTGGAGGTCTTCCGGGAAGAACTCGAAGTCCTCTATCCTTCGAGTTCCGAATTCCGGTATGGAAATGAGACCGTCTTGGAAGGGGGCGTATGACGCTACTCTCCATGGATTGTTCATCGAGAACGGAGGTAGCGAGTCATACGGAGGAAGCTGAGTTCCACTCGTATTGGAAAGTGAAGGAGAGGTTAGAGGGGCTTCTCTCAGTCCGGCTATAATGGAGTCTTGGGAAGTAATCCTATCCGACAGACGAGAGATCATTTGTTCCATGTACTCTTTAGGGACCCAACCAGGTCGCCCACCTGTTGCAACAGGCCAGCATTGGAGTCCAAGGCCGGAGCTGCTGCGGAGGTGGAGGGGTGGCTCTGAATCGGAACCAAGGGTAGCGGAACTGGTGACTCTGCCGGGGTGCGAGATCTCTCTCTGGAGGATTTACTCCTCGAGGACTTAGAGCCGGAGCTAGAAGCTTTAGACCTGTCTGCTCCGGGTATTCCCAGCCGGAGACTTACGTGAGGAGGATGACGCCGAAGTCGAACTTCTTAGACGACGACGACGTCTTAGTCAAGGATTTCACTGCTTGACCCTTGACCTTAGGTCTAACCGAAGCTTCAGGAGGAGTATATAATTCATCACCTGTAAAGCCTTGGAAGGATGGAGAGTTTTGCAGGAGTAGAAGAAACAGTCACACCCAAGGGTGACCCTTGGGTGTCCACCCTACCTACCTCGACCAACAGGTCGTCTACACACCTACCATAGGTTCCACATTAATATCTAAAGTCGCGACGTCCCCCCCCCCGTGGAGATATCCTGGTCTCGGTCAGTTAATGAGGCAGCCAGCTGTTGTTGGATGAAGGCGATAGTAGGGGCCGCCTCTACTGGGTCGACGTATCCTGTCGCCTTGCCTCCGGGGAAGATTAACAGCGCCAACCGCTTCTCCAAGATGTAGGGCATACCCTTGGCGGCGTTCTTCCCAAAACCGCCGACCCAGGCCCGCAGGGTTGCCAGAGCGGTATCTTTCACTGCCGGCGCCTGGAAGAGAGGGCGAAGATTAGATTTAAGAATCACTTAAACTAAACTTAAAATATAACTTAAACTTAGATGCCTTAAGTTAAAGTGGATGATGAAAACTTAAGCACTAAAACAGAAGCGGAGCAGCTACCGGAGATGGAATACTCACCCCTTCTAAAAGCTGGCTCACCAGATCGTAACATATGGTACACGTCTCATGGTACCAGACCTGGATGTCCCCGTGCAGAGTCGCGCATGGAGCATGGGACCGGCAAACTTCGTGTCCACATGGGTCCTGAAGTGTGGCGGCGCATCCCGGATGCTCACAGTTGGTGGCCTGTAAGTGGGAAGACACATGAGTATCTTAAAGAATAACACTTACAGGCTAAAGGACGAAGAACTCCGTTGCATGCCGGAGCTCGGAAAAAATTTTGGGCATAACCCCCCCCCTGCATCGCCTGAATAGGCTATAATCCCGGAGATATCCGGTAAGACATGTAAGGGAGGGGGGGGGAAGGTTTAAGGTACTTAAGATAAACTTATAGTTAATCTAATAACACTTAAACCTAAAACTCAAACGAACCGGAACAAGTCCAGTGCGTAGCGGAGTGTAGTAACTCAGCAATACGGTAAGGTTAGCAGGGACCCACTGTATGTTCCGGTCCACTCTACTGGGTGGACTAACATCTTCCCGCTGGATGCTAGGACTCCGATCAGGAAAGGAGTCCTAGTAAGGTCGGGAAGAGCGAGGAGACATACAGGCTCGAGCGAACCGGAGCGACAAGGAAGCAACGGATGGGGGGAAAGGCCAGTACCCCCCACCACATTACCACCGGGCCGGACCGATGAGCCGGAGAGGTCGCGTCCAGTCTGGGTCTGTCCCGTCTCCCTGGCCCCTCCGCCTGAGGGGGAGAGAGGGAAGCATGCTCGGGTATGTGGAGCGAGCGTGGGCAGACCGACCCACCCTCCCCCGACTCAATGGAAGAGCGGGAGGAGGGGGGAAGGGGACTGGGCAGGCGTCTGGCTGTCTCGTGATCGCGTAGTGACCACGAGACGGTAAGACTAAAATAAGATAACTAAGCCTAGGACCAACCAACTGATCAGAGAGATGCTATCGGGAAGCCAATGAACTGAAAAGCGGTAGCATGGAGACCCACTGGGCCAAAAACCGAACTGATCAGAGAGATTGCTATAGGGAAGCAACCCGAACTGATGAGCGGTAGCATAGGCTCGATGAGCCAGGACCTAGGCTAAGCCAGACGCCTAACTAACCTAACCATAACAAAATACATGGTATAATTAAATAAAATAAAAGAAAGAAAACAATATAGTAGGAGAAAAAATCCAGGAGTGTACGACTAACCCGAAGGAAAGTCTACCACTCAAAGCTAGTCAGAGGGCCGATACTAAGAGCCGGGACTAGGGTCTGGAAAGAAGAAGCCTACATAAGGTAAAAGACATGCATGCATGACACACCTGAGTAGGACAGTACCCTAAAGTAAAACCGGATAATTAATATAGAGCGTACATAGATAAGGGGATGTTCTAGGTATGGGAGACCGAGAACGAACCCACCACGCGGCAGAACCATGCTGCCATGCTTCCGACCCCGAGTTCGTATTTATACCTAAAAAACGGCAAATACTGACTGAGGGCCGGAAAGAACCAACTAACCATAAATACTGAGTACTTAACTTAGCTGCTGCAATAGCTGCACGCTCCATTATAGATAAATCCAACGAAAGGGCACAAAAACACAGAGAGAAAAATAGCACAAGTGACTCGTGTGCGCTAACTTAAAAGGATGACCACCAGAGGCGCAGCAGTCGGCAGCATGGGATGGAGTAGTAGTAGTACGAGCTGCTCACTCTGTGGGTCGGCTCCTCCTCATGGAGGGTTTTTGTTGTGGGAGATTTCTATTGGTATTTGGCTCGTGGTAGTGGTCTCACTCGCCTAGTGTTCATACCGACACCCTCTTGGAGGGTGAGCGAGTCAGTTATACTGACCTTTTTTTTCTTTATTTTATTTATTCTCTGGTATTGTGTTAGTACATTTACCCTAGAAATAATAGATTAAAGGATATTTCGCGCAGCGACACGAGCTGAGCCCAGAAATTACATTTTGGGATGGCTTCAGTCCCAAGAACGTTAGTAAGGACTGGCTGAGCTGGGAGAGATGCCTGTGAAAAAGCTCACCTATGTATCAATGGAGGAGAAGTGATTAGGACCCAAGTTTTATGCTTTCTTTCTGATAGACTGAAGAAAAGGACCTTTTAACATTGTCTTCAGGTCAGTCAGCTATGGAATCCTTTTAGATTTAGTGACATGGAACTGAAGGAGTGACATACAAGCACTGGCAGCAGAATCATGCAGACTTGGCATCATGACCAACAATTTTGATTTATAATTTTGTAAAAGGTGTTTCCTCCGTAAAAGAAAAACCCTTCATCACATTAATTCCAGAAGGGAAGGGACAAAGAAAGATTCCCAAGGGTTATTGTGTGGATACTCCAATTGTTGGGTTTGGTGATAAAGCTTGTGTAAAAGGAGGAATCAGTCTGCTATCTTGTGGTGCATAATACCTTAAATTAATACCATACAATTCATTTGATATGATGGCATATGTAAGGGCACAGTGAAATGCAGTTTGATAACAAAGTCATATACATTTTTTTTATATATTCTTCCATCTTTCCTCTTTACACTGGGTTATATATGGTTGCATCTTTTTATTATATTTTCCCCCCCTCATCTATGTATACAAAAGTAAAATGAATTTTGTTTTGTGATGTTTGCATTGTTTTCTGTTACAGATGGTTCATGCAAAACTGATTGGCACAGAATTATTGGAACTCATTTTGGATGTCACAGACCATTTGCGGGATTATATTCAAGAGTACTTCAAACTGGAGAAGCATTTGTATTTTTCTTTCACACATCTTGTTTGTCGAACAGCGAAGCCAGGTATGCACATATACTAATCTGTTATTTTCTTGATTTATTTCTGTGGACTAACCTCTTTTTATGCTAGCATGTGTGATGGACCTGCACTATGATGGAGGCTCTTGCTTTTAGCTCTTCCCTGTGCTTTTCTGGCGTATCTTGTTTTATATATAATGTTTGTGTGTGTTCTAATGGTGTCTCTAATTGTCAGCAGGTTGAGGAAGGTGCTTGGAGTCCTTACCAAGCTGGTTATCTTGTGTATGGTCACACAGAGTACACTTACTTCAAGAAGACAATAAAATATTACAAGCTGAAAGGACAAGCTTTAGCATTGCATTCAGAATGTAAATAACAAAGAGTTTGAGGAGAACAGAGCAAACATTCATGGCTTAGCCTAACATTGAGGAGATTGACATGGCTGCTGAAGTTTGCATGCTAACAAGACCTTGTTAGTTTCAGGGTTTCAGAAGTTTGCATGCCTCTTAGAAGGGTTTGCATGCCTGCAAGACCTTGTTAGTTTCAGGGTTGCTGAAGTTTTGGCATCGCCCTGCAAGACCTTTTATTAGTTTTCACGGACCTCTGAAGTTTGCATGCCTGCCAATACCTTGGTTAGTTTTTCAGGACTTCTGAAGTTTGTATGCTTGCAAAGACCATTGTTAGTTTCAGGCGGTTTTCTGAGTTAAGACGTCTGACTAGTCCCTACAAACCATATGGCTCTGAGGAAGCTATTGATGGTTTTGGAATCTTCTAGATTGGGCAACAAATTTGGGAGTACTGATTCCAAAATTATTTTTATGAAATGTTGAGTTTTCCTACTCAGTGCCTAGTCATATGTTGGGTTGAGGAATTAAAGAGATAATGATTTGGCAGAAAGCAAAGCAAGTAATTTGGTTCAGCTTGGTTTCGTGTGAATTCCACAAGGATGCATAGGCTGAAAACTGATATTAATGAACCATGGGATTTTCTTGGGAATGGTAACCATTTTGTGGTGTTTGGAGAGGGAATCTTCCAAGTGGCAGAGGATCTGTGAATAGTGGCTTCCACTACGCCCCTTTACCTATACCGACACCCCTTGGGGTGCTCGCGCTGAGGGTAGTAACTTCAGCATACCATGTAAGCTTTTTTTTTTAGGATATATTTATCTTGACAAATGAGGCTAGGATTCTTTACCGGGCGACACAGGTCCTCCCCCAGAAATAGATTTTTCTCTCGTCAAAATCCCTTAATTCAGGCTTGGATCACAGCCTCTGTCAAAATGGTTTCACATGATTTGTTCTCTGTGACCTTTATTTGTTCATTGTCAGTTTGTTAAGTTTTAATCATAAGACTGATAGAAGCCAATTTCAGTGTGAAATAGCCTTTGAACTCTGCAGCATTCTGATGGAAACTGGCTTAGAATATCTAGCCACATTTGGCAGATAGCTAACATTATACTCTCATTTTAAGAATGGAATGGAATATAGAATTTAGGCCAAAGGCCAAACACTGGGACCTATGAGGTCATTCAGTGCTGAAAGGAAATTGAGAGTAAAAGTTTTAAAGGTGTAACAGAAGGAAAACCTTGCAGTTGTACCATGAAACCAATTGTTAAGAGAGGTTGGACAGTATGATGGAAGAAAGGCAATATGAATGGAGGTATAGTAAAAGGAGTGAAAGGGGTTGCAACTAGGGGGCCAAAGGGATGCTGCAAAGAACCTATAGTAATGCCCACAATGCACATAAGGGGGCACGGACAGCACTAACCCCCTATGGGGTCTGTTCATTTGAATCAAACTGACTATAGTTTTCAGTTTTGTATTTTAGCAGTTGTTTTAATTAACCACTAGTAATTCCAGATGGCTTTGTTCCTTTTTGTATAATTAGATCATCAGAATTAACAGTAATTATAGTTTTCAAGAAATATTTATTCATATAAAATATTTGTAGTTTAAATTGCTTCAAAACATCTGTTAGTGGTCATTTTTCCAATAAGTTATGAGATATTTTTCTTGAAAATGACCCCACCATTTATTTTTACTTTGTCTTATGAGTGATTAGTATACTTTATTTTCTTTCTTTCTGTAAATCTTCAGCTGCAAATCATTATGGACAGAATCAACAGGCTATTAACCCAAGAGGGCTCCAAAGGGAAATCAGCCTGCACAGAGACAAGTTACAGGAAAAGGTGACAAATAAATAGATGTGACGTAATAATACGTGTGAAATTTAAGGGATGTCATCACAGTGCAGGAAAAAATTTGCTCCTTGCTTAAATATGTGGAGATCAGAAATTACACTGTTATATTAGGCAAACTATTCCACATAGATCTAAGTGTAGCCAAGATAAAACTCCGAGAAGACAACACACTTCTTTGCAGCAGCAGCCTGCTTAGTGTTGTGATAAAAAATTAGCTAGGTCAGGTAAAGAAGAATTCAGAGGATTTTTGTTGTTGTAGTGAATAATGTACGACAAACATGATGGACATCAAGATTTGGCAGATTAAACTTGACTGGTGACATAACTCTATCAAAGAGTTTGAGATGAGAGTCAGCACTGGAAGGCCACATTTGAGAACAGTACTATAACCAAGGAAGAAGAAACAAGATAAAGCATTTAAGATAGCTTTTTCACCCAAAAATTTCAGACCTATTTACAAGATAGCTTCTAAGCCTTTTGGCTTAGAAGCTATCAAAGGAGCTTATGTGTCTGCTCCAAAAGCAGCCGTTCTCACTAAAGTACAAATGCCTTTTACCTTGCACCAGTCAGATGTATAACAAGTTGTTAATGCCATGCTGCCTTCTCCTCTTCCTACCTCGGAAATTTCTCATGTTAATTAATGGGATAGGCGAATGATGTTATTTATACCGGCCCATTCTGGTATCACCTAACTTGTATCCTGCCTTTGCTGGTTTTCCCCTTGTGGGCAGCTGATCTGGAACTAAGCATGGTCTTATGCTGGACAAGTATTGTTCCATCTCAAGAAATCTCATATTTTGTGTGTACTGAAGGCTTGATGGCTTTAGGCACGTTAGCTTCTTGCAAGATAACATCATCCCAATATGAAGAAATTAAATCTGTTCTAGTCACCTATTAAAAGCAATGGTTTGTGAGATATAAGTACGTCGAACATTTCTGAAATAGATTTTGCTTTGTAGAGAGAAACTATGGGCACACACTAAGGTTTCTACTCCCTACTGACTGATTGGGTACATAGAGATTACTTCTTCAAAACTTAGATATGATATTTGGGTAAAAAATTTCATGTTTCTTCCAGCTATAAGAGTAAGTATCAAAAGTTTTGCCTTCCTTTAATTTGGTGGAAAACCTTTTTTGTTGCAGCATTGTCGAGAGATGCTAAGTGAACTTTTGAAAATTATTTTCTATATTACTATAGGTAAACATTCATCATTTTCTTTTAGTAGAAGTTTCAAAGACTTTTGCTTTCTTGCATATTTCCAAACCATAACAATACGTACCAAACTTGCCATATGTTAGATAGAAAGGTAAGACAGATGTACGTCTTTAAAAATCTGACAGTAGGAATATGAAAGGTCAGCTGTAGAATATTGCTTTATGGTACTTATTTTTAAGTCCTGTCATTGATAATAGATTGTTTTCCTTGTTTCAGATAAGTCAGCAAATAGGTCAGCATCTGATTTAAGCCATGAAGTCCATGCTGATAACTGCATTTTGCAAGAGTCGGGCAGATGTCTGAAAATACCACCTGCATACACTTTCCGGGATTACAGGTGGTGTATTTTTATCCCATTATCTTGCTTTGCCTTACCTATTTTGAAAGCTGTCATTTCTTGGAAACATCTTTTTCTTTGTCAGTAACAGAGGATGCATTTGCCTGATTCCTTGTGTGTTATCATGGCCTCTTATGAATAAGGTTTTTATTGTTTGAAATTGATTGATTGATACTTGCACCAATTTTTAGTTTAACGTTGTTACAAGTAAAGCCTGGTCGAAACAAAACTTATCCACTTAATGTATCCTATACGTACATGGATGAAAATGTGAATTTAACTAGTCCCTAAAATCAGCTCTAGAAATGATAACTGGAAATGAATTTACGTATTTATAGCATCAGTTATTATTTGAAGTTTCTTGATATTGCAACTACTCGTAACAAAATGCCACAAATAAAAAGAAATGGTTACGTATATTAATATCATAACATATTTAAATCCTCCAAGTTTACATATTTCCTTGTATTTGGGGTAATGAGATATCTTCAGTTCTGTTCTCATGTGGAGTGGCTGCAACTCAATTATATTATAAGTATATTGTAAATGCAATCACTGAAAGATCCTATACTAGTAACAAAACAAACATATTCGGAATTCATATCAGTGGAGTGGAAAGGGAAATTATTCTGTGAACATTTCGTAGACAACTCATTTTGGAAAGTAAAGGAGTTCTTAACTGAATAAAATATGCACCTTCATAAACTTTTCCTTTCCAATTATAATTGAATATGCGCAATGTATATTTGACTTTTGGACCTTGTTTGTTTTTCCAGTGGTACAACTAGTACGTACTATACTCGTTTTTTTTTCCATCTGTCCACCCACCTGTGGTGTTTGCGTATGGTAACACTGCATCCCGGGCTTTAGATAGTTACATTCAGCAATAATAACAATATCCTATTTCGAATATTAACGGTGTAATTCGCATACAGTTCATTATTAAAACACTTTTCAGTTGCAAATGTACACCCAGATATCCTTTTATTTACCTAAAACTTACACATAGCGAACCTATCTAAAGCCCGGGACGCAGTGTTACCATACGCAAAACACCACAGGCGGGTGGACAGATGGAATAAACAGAGTATAGTTATTATTATTATTATTATAAAGGGTTATAGTTTATTCAGACCTCTGAGCCTAATAAAGGCTCTTCTCGAGCTGGTTAGTACTACGTACTAGTACTATCAATCCTTTGGATGAGGCAAAAATTACATTGCTGAAAAGCAGATATAGTTCATTTGAATGCATAATACTTCATAGTGATTGCTAAAAACTTTGATAAATAAAATTAGAGTCTGTACTGAATACCCAGGTGTTCTGGATACAAAATAGGCTAGAATACCAAAAGGAGTGACTTGTCCTCAGTTGTTTCAATTGCTGTTCTTTAAATACCTTGAGGTGCCTAAAATCTTTCCATAGAGGAAAACAATTACATTTGTTGTCATACTTTGGTTAATGGACTTAATCCATTCCACAAAGCTGTCCAATATTAATACCAACAATATGTCCTTAAATTGAGCACATTTTTCCCAGAAGAACTTTAGGTAATTGTATGAAACCGTTCCAAACTTCCAAAAATACAACTAATAAAAAGGATTTTAACTTGAATATAAGACACCTATTATGCAGAACTTCTACAAATCGTAAACAGATGCAATAAATATCAATCTGGTCTTCCTCTGCCTGGGGAAGAGGGGGAAAGATGTTATTGTTTGGAAACAAAGGCAGGTAACAGTTTCTGGGAATTTTTCCCTTTTCTGTTTTGTATATTACTTAATGATATAATAATAATGTCATAGTAAAGCCTAAAAACACCAAAGTCCCAGAACGCTGCCTGCTGGAACATCAAAACTGATACTGATCAGTGTAGGGTCTCAGACTATACACCAGGAACTCTCTGGAGTTTATATGTTAGATCCTTATGGTTATCAAGTTGAAAGCAGACTTGGAATGAATTTGGACTTAATCCAGTGTAGAGGTTGTCCTGCTTGTAATTACATAGATGGAATAATGGATTTGAGGCAGCAAAGTTGTATTCAGGGGCTAGGTCCTGATATAGGTGGCTTAAAGGTAAACTTTTTACTATCTTTAGCTTTTAACTCCATGTAAATGTTTACTTTGTAGAGGGCTATCAGAATTGATCATATTGCTTTAATTCACTTATCATTGAATAATTGTTTTCATTTTAAAGATCTTTAGCAATTATACAATTCACTTTTCATAACCACTAGTTTTTCATTGTACGGATCTATTTGAAGGTCTTAGTTTTCAGGGTCACCCAACTACTGGTAAATATATTTTACCATTTAAGATCTACTATAATCACCTTTTTCAGCATATCTTAGCCATAAGCAAGTGTTTTTTTTTTATTAAAGATCTAGCTAGACATTATAATCTTAGACTAAATATTATTGAGACCCATAATGATACTGTTTTGGGCTGTCAAAAAACAGGTATGATATATGTATTCTAAATTACCTAGGTCAAGTTAAATCCTTTGTATACTTTTACCAAAAACGAAGGCACCAGGATTTAAGCAGTTTAAATGATTAGACGGCAGAAGCATAGTCAAATGTGAGCCTGGAACACTTGACTGAATTATTTAAGATCCAGTGTTTTATCATGTGCAGATTTGCAGCAGACGCTTGAAAGAAAAAGGCATTGAATTATATAGATAATTCAAGAGTTGTGAAAGCATTTATGTTGTACATGAATGCTCAATATCAATCCTCTTTGCTGTAAAACTATGGGAGGGTCTGATTTGAGATAGTGTTTATTACCCCAGTGCTTCATTGTTAAGTTTTCAGTAATTTGTTAAGATTTTTAAGCTGATTTTTGCACTTTTAAAGACTTTATTAAGCATGTTTTTTCAATTTTGCCATTTATTATCAAGAAAGGTATAGACATCACTTGCAGTATTACCTATCTACCCTGTGAAATCAGTCCTATATTTAATTATTACAGCGGTACTTTTTGTTACAGAATTTGAAATAGAGAATATGAAACATCATTATTTCAATGAAGTATAGTACTCCCATGTTGCATAAATGGAAATCATAGATTCCTTTTTCACTTGTGCAGTGCAATTCTATACCTCAACGAGGACTTCAAAGGAGGGGAGTTCATTTTTACCAAGGATCGTACAGGGGCGTCATATGAGGTAAATAGCTTTTAGTTTTATTATTTTATACCTTTAATAGCCTTTCATTTGCCCTGTTTGTCATCAGATTTGAGTTTTCCAAAGTTTTGATGTAATTCATGAACTATTTATGATATCTGTGGAATTCCAGTCCTTTGTGGCAACCGCAGGAGAGGTTTCCATTGACTTATAAGTGACATTACTTTTCAAGAATATGTAATTAGAAAATTACTTTGTGTGTCACTGTCATGATCAGGTTTTCTTGGTAGTTTTTAGTATGCTCAACAGAAATAGATGAAGGGGCCTAGGAACACCATACAATAATAGTTTCTGTTAACAAGTCTTTGTGATAATTTCATTTGGGCTTTTTAACTGAACAGACTACAGCACCAAATATACTGTTATTCTCCATAATAAGATTGTTGCCGTAAATATCTGATATGTCCAGAATTTACGCAGATGAAAGCAATGAAAATAATTTCCCTAAAGTATAGTATTTGATTTCAAAATCGGCAGTGATGTGTGGTTGATGATTCAATTGATAATAATTAAATTCTTATTGACTAATTTCCACAGTATTTTCCTTGGTTCATTAGAAGGGTTTCTTCAAAATCCAGTGGTCCAACTTTAATTTTTTTACATAATTAGAATTATTGTTATGGCATTTGTAACTGAAAACTGAATGGAAAATGACTGTTTTAATATAGTGTCTTTGTTCAGGCTTAAAATTCTGGTCTATGATTGTTGGTTCGTTCCTGAATTAAGAATTAATGAAGCAGATATTTTGTTTTGTATAATTAATAATATTATATATATATAATATCTATATTAGTCTATATCAATATATATATATTACGTATATTATATATATAATATATATATATATATATTATATTACATATATAGATTATATATATATATATTATATATATTATATTATCTATATATATAGATATCTAGACCCTTGTCCTGTAGGTTTGTGTTGGGGCTTCCTCCTGCACTGTTGCTGTCTTGGTGATTTCCTGATATACATATATATATATATATATATATATATATATATATATATATATATATATATATATATATATATAATTCTTTTTATACCCTTACTCTCCAGATCAATATCTAGTGCAAAGTTTTCCTTTGAAATATATGTCCCATTAGAGTTAAAGGAAGAGAGGACCTCGGCAGTTTGAGAAATGCTCTGCATGAAGGAGACAGGGAATTGAGATGTAGAGGGAATAAAGAGGAATTTTAACATTGTGAGTCTTCTTCACTGAACGCAGAAGAATAGCCATTACAAAGGGTTATAAATGTCATAGTCACTGTGATCAGTTGTATACATTCAGTAGCATAGACAGTGGGAGGGTCAGAGATGTAGCAAGTGGCACAGCCAGAAGTACAGGAACAGCAAGCAGCATCATGGTTAGAGAAGTAGATGTCCCAGATTACCGTCATTCAGATAGAACTTCCAGAAGAGAGAAGCTGACAGCCTGAAATTGTATACTGTCACTTTAGGTGACCCTTTTGTCTTTAAAAGATTCTTACAAGGAATGGGAAATGCCATTTTTCCAAATAAGGAAGAGGAGAGGCAGCAACAAATAGAAGTCAGTTTGGTTGCCTAGTCCAAAAGAGGGAGAGCACCAACCACATTCCATTTAGTGGGAAGCAGGCCCTAGGTTTGGATACAGCAGTTGAGGGAGAAGGAGGTGGATGGAGAATGAGAAGAAAAATAGGGAGGACGGGAAAGCAGCCTGTGTACCGTGTTACTGGGCACAAAATAGGGAATATAAGAGCTGCAGATGTGATTCTAATCGGGTTTGATATATAGAACCCCTAGATAATGTATTGCCCTAGTTCCTCCTACATTGAGAACTGGGCATCTTGTGATAAGAAACCACCTCTATATTTCACGGTTAGAATAACAAATGCATAATTTAAAAATATTTGAGCAAGTATATACTTTCTCAGAGACTATTGATGCAAAAACAAATAATGGTTAGTACTTACAGAAGAACTGGAAACTTACTGAGTATGATATGACAAATGTGAATTGGGCTAAAGAAAATGCAACTGGCATGTTACACTTAGAAATTAGAATAAAACTATGCAAATGAAAAGGAAGCACAAGAGCAGCCCAGTAATAAGGTAAAGAATGACGTAAAATAAGGAGAATATGAACAAGAGTATGATGGGTAGAAGGTAGGGATGGTTGCCTCTTTTGAACAAGAGCATAAAGGCAGACTCAGATATCGTCGATCCAAGACTGCAACTGGCGTAATGGCTTCGTTTGGTGTCAGTCGCAGACCCTCTGGTACAAGAAAATGAAAATAAATAAAATCAGCTGATTACGTCACCAACACGACGTATGCAATCTACAATATAGACAGCATTACGCACGTCAAGATGAGATTGCCGACATACGTAGCCGTCCACGTACGTCGCCGGTGATCTAGGCCATGCTTTTTAACAGCTTTTTTCCGGATGGCGACTGCCGTGAAGGCAATTGCATCATACGTAAGACACGTGCTGATGTACACAATAACATTACAACATATGTAACTGTGTTGTGAACATGTTGGATTGTATAAAAGTATGAGATAACAACTTTGTTGTTATTTACCTTTACTATATGAAATTCTGAAATTATTTAATAAATATTCTTCATTTGGATTTGCACATTACTTTTTACAAGTTTTAGGTTTCTTTTTCTTATTATCGCTCCTTATACATTTCAGTCTTTATTTGTCTCAAGTATAATAACCTTTAAAATATTGGAGAGGGGTTGAAGTGTCCAAAGTTTACTGTGTTCAACATTTGAAAATTAAGTAAATATTTCACAAAATTTATCATATTACAAAAGTATACATATTTATATTTAACAATAGCAGGTGATTTTTAGTCCATAAGATATATAAAATACATACCAAGAGGAATTCACATTACCGTTGTTAGATACAACAGTTACAAGAAGTGTCCGTTGAAGTACTACAAGGTGTACTCGAAGCTGGACTCCTCGTACAGGGAAATATGTTCTCCAGGAAACTGTTACTGGCAACTTGGCTGAGACTCGGTAGTGTCAGAGGCGATGGCGATGTTGACGACCCAATGCAAGGAACAGTGCTTGCCCAAGGAGACAGACGTTCCCCCTGAAGCAAAGCTATTTGCTGCGGTGACAGGCAGTAAAGTTGTTCTGGTTGGGAAGCTGATTGATTGGCAAAGGATGTCGAAGGCACAGCAGGATGAGGCGTGAAGTATGTCGAAGGAATAGCAGGATGAGGGATGAAAGCTCTGGGTGATGACGTTTCTTGGCCCATTTCCACAAATGCATATCTCGTATGTGGGAATAGGTTCAATAATGCTTTCAATATTCCCTCCTTCGATGCCTTCTGTAGTTTCTGAACAAGAAACCCAATTTCCTTATGATGGTAATTATAGAAGAACAGGTCAGTCTCAGCACAGTCCTTAATAACCTTCTTCAAGTGGAGATTCCAGTAGGCTTCTCTGGGATGTGGATTCAACTGGTCAATGAAATCCTGCCTGGCTGCTTCAACATGTGTAATCACCTAAGAAAATTGTTAGTCATCAAACAAAAGTGCACGTGCCTCAGTGGCGTGGTTGGTATGGTGTTGGCGTCCCACCTCGGTGGTCGCTAGTTCAATTCTCGCCACATCCATTGAAGAGTGAGAGACGTGTATTTCTGGTGATAGAAGTTCACTCTCGACGTGGTTCGGAAGTCACGTAAAGCTGTTGGTCCTGTTGCTGAATAACCACCGGTTCCATGCAACGTAAAAACACCTTACAAACAAAAATTGCTGTAATATATATTTCATTGGAAAAAATAAAAAACCGGTAAAATAATTTTAATTGTTGAAATCATATAATTATTGTATTTTTGTTATTTTTAACTAAAATAAAGAACAGTGTGGAAATAATGAAATACTAACCTTGTGAAGTGCGCTGTCTTGGCTTTGTTGACTTACATTGTCAAGCTTCTTTTGCTTTGGCCTACTTTCCTCGATGGAAAGTAGTTGTGTCCCCATCATCCCCACCAGCAGCAGCCTCAACTTCTTCAGAGGCATGAAGAAGGGCAGCAGCAGCAGCAGCAGCAGCAGTGGACTGCAGGGAGAGAACAAGGGAAATATATTAATATATTTGGGAACAGCTTACAGTGGTCCCCGTATTTGCAGAAGATACGTACAAGACCCCCCGACGAATAACTAGAACCCATGAATGGTTGGAACCCATATAAAAAGGCCAAAAACGGCCTATTTTATTAGTTAAAACTCAAGAAAAAACCACTAAAATGTTTGATACCTGGTTTAATAGTTTTATCAGAAAAAGTGCATTTTATGATGAAATTGATAACTAAAAATAAAACAGGAATTTGTGGATATTTCTCATAGAAAAATACTGCAAATACTCTAATTTTCCGCGAATAAAGGGGGTACGTGCCAGAGAGAAGTCAGCAAATGTGTGAGCCCGTGAATACCGAGAACGCGAATACAGGGGGGTCCACTGTATGTGAAACATGAAAATCTTGTTTCAGTCCAAGCATCTTGTGTTTTTTCTGGCAGACAATGTGATTACAGCGGAAGGGGTACTCCTGCTGCCATTCCTCCAACATCGTCTCCTTGGAGTCTCATAGGACGACACCTGGAGTTTTTTTCATACGGAGCTGCTCAGATCCTTTGCTGGCTCCCTGAATCTGTCGTCAGTTACTCATTGTTGCCAAGGATATCCAACTTAGAGTGGGATTCCATGACAGGTTCCTTCTCTATGTCAGTCAGGACGAGTGATGTTGATTGAGACGAATCTTCACTGAATTGGAACTGACAGGGGTCATCAGAACCATGGCTAGGGGCAGCTGCTGAAGATGCACTTGGCTCCACTGAGTCCTTGTATGCTACAACCTTCTTCCTCACAACCTTGTGTCACAATGTGGCTACTGCGCACCCCCTCTGTGCAAGTTGAAGGATTGCTTAGTACATTGTGTGTGTTGTAGTGTAAACCGTATGTAGAAATTGCTACTTATGTCTGCCGTAGTCACATTATGTCAGTTGAGAGGGCATAACGACACTCATATGTTGGCATGACATGGTGACTTTTGACGTTTTGCATAGCTTGACCATGACAACGACATGCAACAGCTAGTTGTTGCCAACACTTGGTGGACGTCGTGAAACTCAATGACTCTGTGAGGAAACATGGAGACTGGAGCGTAATTCAGTCGTAATACGACCATTACAACCTGAGTGGCTTGAATCTCTGATGTCTGAGTCAGGCTTAAGGCTGCTTAAAGTTCTGGTTTATTTATATTGAACAAATACTTCAGTTTACTGCACAAACACTTTAACTTGCTTCAGCTTTTTGTTTTATCAGTTTCATTTTTCTTTTGAGCATTAATTTTGTTACAGTTGAATAGTACCAGTATTTCATTTTAATTTCAGGGGATGGTACAGCCAAAGTGTGGAAGGATGGTAGCCTTCTCAGCAGGCCCAGAAAATTTGCATGGTGTCTTACCAGTTTTGGAAGGAAGTCGATGTGCCATTGGGATGTGGTTCACTCATAATGAAAAGCACAAAGAAATTGAACGATCATTAGCTGAACTGCTGCTCAAGAAGTTGGAATGATTCGTGGAAGGCTTACCTGTTTCTGGAAACCGAATTATGCTCTTCTTATGTGCCTGAATGTTGGAATTGTATGCTCAGGATCAATGGATTTAACATTAACTAATGTACTTGCTAAAACCCAGGCATTCAAGTGTCAGCTGTAGGGAATATTAAACAAGTAAATAATGCGCCGAAGTTTCGAGTTTTCTGTACAGCCACTGCAGCATAAATCAAGGCCACGGAAAATATATCTATCTTTTGGTGGTCTCGATATAATGCTGTATGAGCCACGGCCCATGAAACTTTGACCACGACCCTGTGGTGGCCAGTCTTATATCGTTCCCTTAAGAACAATTATGGCTAACTTTAACCTTAAATGAAATAAGAACCACTGAGTCTAGAGGGCTGCAATTTGTATGTTTGATTATTGGAAGGTTGAGGTGATCAACATAGCAATTTGCAGCCCTCTAGCCTCAGTAGTTTTTGAGATCTAAGGGCGGACATAAAAAGTGCGGATAGAAAAAAAGTGCGGATGGACAGCCAAAGCCGGTGCAACAGCTTTCTTTTAAAGAAAGCTGATGAAAATGGTGAAACTTGGATTATCTAGTCACTACAGCTAACACAGTACAGTCAGCGTTGTTTTTTATGTAATTCAAACTTTGAAATCTAGTCAAATTTAGACATTAACGTAACACTATTTCTTAAATTCCTAAAAGTCTATCAAAGATATAGAAAAAGTCATCCTTCAAAACTTTGCCAATGAAGTGTAGAGCACAGAAGTAACATGGAAGAAGTGGTTGTTATCAAGCTAGCAATATGACAAAGAAAACTGAATTTCCAGACAAGGGACATTTTTGTATACTTTGTTATTCCTAGACCATTTAATTTTCGTTCACACAGTTTATCCGATGTTTATCCTGCCATTCCTCGATGGGAAAGTGTATGAAAATGTTATATTTTATTATTAATGATATAGCAGTAGGCATATATTTTGTTATTGTCCACGTGTGTGTAGTACTAAATCTATGGGTTTATTCAGCTGGCACTGGAGATGTTCAGAATTGTGCGGCATGTTTTGAAACCTTTGTATAAATAAAATAAAATTTCTGTTTTCTTAACTTTAATTTATTCCAGCCAGGAAATTAAACTGTTCTTATATTGTAAACAGAACTGCATTTTCATTCATTTTTATTTGTTATAAGAGTAATTGCAATTAAAACTTCATTGTAAACACTCAAGTCCCCCTGTAAAAAAAAGCTAAGAGCCCCTTACACACGAGGACACTAGTGTCCCGCCACTGGTGTCGGACACTAGTGTCCTTGCTCAAGACACCGCCTGGCAACTAGTGAGCCACTCACACACCTAAGTCGGAAGAATGGCGGGAAACGAAGAGCTTCTACTTGTTGCTTTGCTGGCCAAAAAGAAATCGAAGAGGCGCTCTGTAGAGAGGAAGGTGCATGTACATCCCATGTTGTTATCAAGAATGAACACAGAAGTGCATCATACACTTTTCAATGATTTGTGTGCTGATGAAAAGAAGTTTTTCAACTATTTTCGTATGAGCAAGCCGTCATTTGAAGAACTTCTCAGCTAGTCAGGAGAGACATCACAGGAACTACCATAGTGCTGGTAGTTTTTCTATTTCACAAATGAGGTCCTCCGTGTTCAGCTTCTCCTCCACCTTCTTCGAAATTGTCCTTGATAGGCCGTCTCCTTCCATCATGGGATGATGGTGGGTGTCAAAACTGAGCATGAGAAGCTGGCCAGTGGGTGGTGGACACTGGTGGCTACGTGTGAAAGCTTCCATTTAAAACAATGCTTTGCAGTGAGTGGCGGCAACCGTCAGCGTCCGCCACGTGTTGCGGGAGTGAGACACCAAAAAATCGTTGCCCGGAAGTTGTCTGCTTGGGACACTGCTGTTGCCTCGTGTGAAAGGCTCCATTTGATAATATGGGAGGCAACTAGTGTCCGACACCGGTGGCGGACACTAGTGTCCTCGTGTGTAAGGGCTCTAAACCTTTGTTACCTTGTCACAAAAACATACGGTGGTGAAAAGTAGTTAATAAATAAATGAATTGCAGTCTATTAAACTTACTCAAGAATTTCTAAAATAGCAGATATGGTTGTTGCTCTGCCAAAGTTCTCGAGGGTTGCTTGTGAGAAGGAGTAAGTGAGAGCATAGTTGGGTTGTTTTCAATTGTCGGGAGTGATTGAAGAGTTTAAATGTTTTTGTATGGTTGATAATTATGTCGTGTTTCGTATTTTTATTGCTGTTAAGATCGTGTAGTATGTATTTATGTCTGTGGTTTTCCTAAAGAGAGTGAGAGAGAGATAGCGAGAGCGTAAGTGGTGGATGGATAGTTAACGAGTGGGTTGCTTGTTGGGTGATTGTCTGGGTTGTGTGCTGGCGTGGTTGCCGGGTCAGTTAGTCAGTCTGTGATGAGTAATGGTATAGGACAGAGATAAGGCAGAGTCTGTTGATGGTCAGTTGTTGTTGTGTGATTTGATTGATTTTGATATTGTGTAAATGTTGTGCGTGTGTCTGTCTGGTTGTTGTTGAGGTAAAGAGAGAGTGTTGTATTTGATTTTGTGTTTTGATGTTTGTGAGTTGTTTGTTGGAGACAGTGTTGGCGGTTGTTTGTGTATTGATTTGTTGAGTTTATGATGTTGGCGTTATTTGAGCAGTGAGTTGTTGTATGATCTGTTGTGTTGTTTTCGAGTTGTTGGTATTTGTCTGCATAGTGATTGTAATGTTGTATTTTTGTGGAGTTCTTGTATGGTTTGGGCGCTTGTCTGTCTTTGTGTAGTATTGAATTCAGCGGTTGTTGTGTCTCGACAACTGTATCCAGCGGACGGCACAGCGTCTCGCCCTGAGTGTCTCGAGTCTAAGGTGAGTACATGTGTTTTTGCTTTGTGTGTTCTGTCCTCTGTGTCTCATTAAGCCAATTGTCCTGCGTGTTTTAGTAACATAAAGGGGAAAAGTATGGCTGTGGGAAAATTTGTCAGTCTGAACGATTAATGTAAATGTGGGAGACCGTGTTACTTGCTTTTGTTTTTTGCTTGTGATTCCGTCACAGGATGACTGTTCCACAGATTTATAGTAAAGAGTTGTAAGTCATATATTACGGGGTCTGCATAACTAACAGCGCGCGCGCACACACACACACACACACACACACACACACACACACACACACACCAGCAGAAAATTAACTATTGAAATAAAACTCATGAAAGATTGTCTAACACGACATAATATCTTGGCGATGGTAGGATTCATACTTAATCCTAGTCGTAAAAGTTAAAATATTTTTTGAGTGATTTTGGCCAAAAGATAAATGATGTTTAGATGCTATGATATCCAGACAGGAAAATGATACTTCAACGATCTCAGAGCCACAGACCAGATGCATGTAGCATCTTTGCCCTAATCTCTGTAGAAGCCCATGGAATTTTGTAATTTTGAAGTTCAGCTCTATGCTCCACTTACTATATCTCTAAGTGAATCATTAAGCCAACAATCACCAGATACTTACCAAACCACCATCTACAAGAATTCTTACTGTTTGATGATGTGGAAAATAAAAAGATATTAAGTAAATGGCCTCCAACACAAGTCACTGGAATCTGAGGGCAAACATCCTTTCTAATGAAGGGTGAAAACCTACCAAAAGACGGAGAGTAATGTACTGTCGGCCAAAAAACTCGTGGCAGAGTTTCATAATTTTTCGTTCACCTGCCTGAGCGTAAAGACACGATTTTCATGCCTTATTTATCTATTTTTATTTTCAAAGATGGATGAAATCATGTGTAATGACGTTAAAAATAGTCACTGGATATCTTTAGAACATTATGTTATGTTATTGTGTAAAACTATTTTCCATATAGCAAAATTGACGTGAACGAAACGAAGTGATAAAAAACGTCATATCACAACCATAGATATGCATTACCATAGATAGTAGGACACCTATCACTAATAGTATCGCATACACATATTCCTTAAATTATCATTTCAATATTAAGTTGAAGGTAGTTGAACTATTCCATTTGTTAAATTTTACAGAAAACATTGGAATCTCACAAAATGCTATCAAATTTATAAACAAAAAGAAAAAAAAAAAACGATATCTTAACAATGTGAACTTGGCGACCTCACTCTATTGCTTTTGATGTTATGTGCACGGGTATCTAATGTCAATGTGTCATTTATCGGTCTAAGAAACATCCTTCGATGAGCGAGAGAATTATTGCACTGCATTCGGTGCAAGTTCCTGTTGGAGAGATATCAAGAAAGCTTAATAAACCGGAGAGAATCATAACATAGATGAATAAAATTGTTTAAAGGACGGCAAAGTTTAGAACATGGGCCTAGAGGTGGAATACCTCGAAGCACCACATGAGAGCAAGACAATACAGTAGTGAAAATGTTCTGAGCAACATTCATTTGTGAACTTTGAATTCTAGTGCCTCGTCACGACATTGCTGAACCAGGGATCATAACTAGCTCTACGCTTATGACTGGTGTCTGATGAATACTTTAGATGGAGAGGAAGAGATTTTTAAATCTACACTTGAAGTCTGATAGTTGTCTAATGAATAAGCAAACTTATCTTGATGGATGAGAGATTCAGTTAGGCTTACTTTTTTTTTTTTTTTTTTTTTTTTTTTTTTTATCGGTGGCCAGTGAATACCACGGATAGGGAGGGAAACGGTTTCAATGATGCATGCATTTTTTTTCTTCAAAACCTAAAGAATACATTTTATTGGGAGATACTTTACTAACATCGCCTAATCCTTCCATCACTCCTATAAGCCACCTCCGCTCCGCTCTCTTTTTTTCTACATCTCAGCGACTAGATCCGACTTCTCACTACGAACTCCACCTCGTGAAAGCATCACTAATGATAACGGTAATTTTAAAATTCCCCGCACCGACAACGGACGCCTTAAAATACATGTTTGTAAAACATTTTCTGTTCAAAGAACTTTATCTTTCATTCCACAAAATGTGTGCATACCCTCGTGTTACACCCTGTAGCCGTCAAAGAGCAACCCTTGATTAAAGCAGTAGGTTTTTCTTGAGAAAAAAAAAATAAATAAAAAAACATGAAATAGACTTAAACGAGAACGTCACCTTTCCTATTTCTTATTCTTTCAGCTACTTATAATATGCTTATGTAAGTAGGTCTAGTAGTTATACATGTGAACATTTTTTGAATTAATTTCTATTTAAAAGAATGAATAGCTACAGAAAGATCAACCTAAGAAAGCTTTAAGGAAAGTAAGCCTTCCTTAATGTATTCGTCAGTTTTGACTCCCACAGCTTTCCAAGGTGTCCAAATGAAACAGGATGATATGCAAGGAATTCGATAAAAATAAGAAAGAAATATATTCGTTTGATTTTTTTTATAATTGCTTTTTGACTTTTGAATAGCTAGGTCTGAGTTAATTATGTTAAGCAATTATTAAAAGGATAAGAAAAGAAAAGGCGAACATGGCTAATAAAACAAGAATAACGGGAATAGTCAAATAAAGCAGAGTTATATATATATATATATATATATATATATATATATATATATATATATATATTGTCAATTTAAATATTCATTAATATTACGTATCCGAGAGAGTATGCTGCTGAAAATAGACCTAGGCTTATCATGTGGGAAAATCAGAAGTCCAATTTAGGCCCACTAAACGTGTCATGCAAATTATTTTATTGATCAAAGGACAAAATTAGTTTACTAAACATCGTTTTCAAAGAATGTTAACGCCTTGATGTATTATTTATCAGCTGTAGGAGACGAAATGAACAACACTTCAGTGCAGTACGATATGTTGAGTCAAGACTCGAGCGGCAGCGAAGCCAACTTCAAAATCTTCGGAATGCTGTCACGAAGCTAGAGTTGAAAATAAAATTAGAAATCGTGGACGGTGGACCCATCGGTATATATTTTCCTTACTTTGCAAAATAATTATCTTTAATACGTTGAATAAGTCTACTCAGTTCTAATGTAATTTATTTCAAGTATAGCACCTTTGAAAGGAAATTTTATTTATTGTTAAGTAAATATTCTGGCACCTGCATATGGCAATATTTCCATAACGAACAATGAATTAAGAAACTACGCCAATTCTTTGTTGGCCGTCTGTACATACATATGTTAACTGGATTAGGAAGTTGTGCTCCACTTAAAAAACTAATATCTC
>NC_087200.1:193585305-193607146 GCF_015104395.2 Macrobrachium nipponense | reverse complement strand
GAGATATAGTAAGTGGAGCATAGAGCTGAACTTCAAAATTACAAAATTCCATGGGCTTCTACAGAGATTAGGGCAAAGATGCTACATGCATCTGGTCTGTGGCTCTGAGATCGTTGAAGTATCATTTTCCTGTCTGGATATCATAGCATCTAAACATCATTTATCTTTTGGCCAAAATCACTCAAAAAATATTTTAACTTTTACGACTAGGATTAAGTATGAATCCTACCATCGCCAAGATATTATGTCGTGTTAGACAATCTTTCATGAGTTTTATTTCAATAGTTAATTTTCTGATGGTGTGTGTGTGTGTGTGTGTGTGTGTGTGTGTGTGTGTGTGTGTGTGTGTTCGCGCGCGCGCGCGCGCGCATTAGTTATGCAGACCCCGTAATATATTGACTTTACAACTCTTTACTATAAATCTGTGGAACAGTCATCCTGTGACGGAATCACAAGCAAAAAACAAAAGCAAGCAACACGGTCCTCCCACATTTACATTAATCGTTCAGACTGACAAATTTTCCCACAGCCATACTTTCCCCTTTATGTTACTAATACATGCAGGACAATTGGCTTAATGAAACACAGAAGACGAATACACAAAGCAAAAACACATGCACTCACCTTACACTCGAGACACTCAGGGCGAGATGCTGTGCGTCCGCTGGATACAGTCGTCGAAACACAACAACCGCTGAATTCAATACTACACAAAAGACAGACAAGCACCCAAAACCATACAAGAACATCCACAAAAATACAACATTACAATCACTATGCAGACAAATACCAACAACTCGAAAACAACACAACAGATCATACAACAACTCACTGTTCAAACAACACCAACAACATCAGACAACTCAACAAATCAATACACAACTGCCAACACTGTCTCCAACAAACAACTCACAAACATCAAAACACAAAATCAAATACAACAGACACTCTTTACCTCAACAACAACCAGACAGACACACGCACAACATTTACACAATATCAAAATCAATCAAATCACACAACAACAACTGACCATCAACAGACTCTGCCATATCTCTGTCCTCTACCATTACTCATCACAGACTGACTAACTGACCCGGCAACCACTCCACACACAACCCAGACGATCACCCAACAAGAAACCACTCGTTAACTATCCATCCACCACTTACGCTCGCTCTCTCTCTCTCTCTCTCTCTCTCTCTCTCTCTCTCTCTCTCTCTTTTTAGGAAAACCACAGACATAAATACATACTACACGATCTTAAACAGCAATAAAAACACGAAACACGACATAATTATCAACCATACGAAAAACATTTAAAACTCTTCCAGGTAAGCACTCCCGACAAATTGCAAACAACTTACTCCCTCTCACAAGAACCCTCGAGAAACTTTGGCAGATGCAAACAACCAGATCTGCTATTTTAGAAATTCTGAGTAAGTTTATAGACTGCAATTCATTTATTTATTAACTACTTTTTTTCCCAACCGTATGTTTTTGTGACAAGGTAACAAAGGTTTAGATTTTTTACAGGGGACTTGAGTGTTTACAATGAAGTTTTAATTGCAATTACTCTTATAACAAATAAAAATGAATGAAAATGCAGTTCTTGTTTACAATATAAGAACAGTTTAATTTCCTGGCTGGAATAAATTAAAGTTAAGAAAACAGAAATTTTATTTTATTTATACAAAGGTTTCAAAACATGCCGCACAATTCTGAACATCTCCAGTGCCAGCTGAATAAACCCATAGATTTAGTACTACACACACGTGGACAATAACAAAATATATGCCTACTACTATATCATTAATAATAAAATATAACATTTTCATACACTTTCCCATCGAGGAATGGCAGGATAAACATCAGATAAACTGTGTGAACGAAAATTAAATGGTCTAGGAATAACAAAAGATACAAAAAATGTCCCTTGTCTGGCAATTCAGTTTTCTGTATGTCATATTGCTAGCTTGATAACAACCACTTCTTCCATGTTACTTTCTGTGCTATACACTTCATTGGCAAAGTTTGAAGGATGACTTTTTCTATATCTTTGATAGACTTTTAGGAATTTAAGAAATAGTGTTACGTTAATGTCTAAATTTGACTAGATTTCAAAGTTTGAATTACATAAAAAACAACGCTGACTGTACTGTGTTAGCTGTAGTGACTAGATAATCCAAGTTTCACCATTTTCATCAGTTTTCTTTAAAAGAAAACTGTTACACCGGTTTTGGCTGTCCATCCGCACTTTTTTTCTATCCGCACTTTTTATGTCCGCCCTTAGATCTCAAAAACTACTGAGGCTAGAGGGCTGCAAATTGCTATGTTGATCATCAACCATCCAATCATCAAACATACCAAATTGCAGCCCTCTAGACTCAGTGGTTCTTATTTCATTTAAGGTTAAAGCTAGCCATAATTGTTCTTCAGGGAACGATATAAGACTGGCCACCACAGGGTCGTGGTCAAAGTTTCATGGGCCGTGGCTCATACAGCATTATATCGAGACCACCAAAAGATAGATATATTTTCCGTGGCCTTGATTTATGCTGCAGTGGCTGTACAGAAAACTCGAAACTTCGGCACATTATTTACTTGTTTAATATTCCCTACAGCTGACACTTGAATGCCTGGGTTTTAGCAAGTACATTAGTTAATGTTAAATCCATTGATCCTGAGCATACAATTCCAACATTCAGGCACATAAGAAGAGCATAATTCGGTTTCCAGAAACAGGTAAGCCTTCCACGAATCATTCCAACTTCTTGAGCAGCAGTTCAGCTAATGATCGTTCAATTTCTTTGTGCTTTTCATTATGAGTGAACCACATCCCAATGGCACATCGACTTCCTTCCAAAACTGGTAAGACACCATGCAAATTTTCTGGACCTGCTGAGAAGGCTACCATCCTTCCACACTTTGGCTGTACCATCCCCTGAAATTAAAATGAAATACTGGTACTATTCACTATAACAAAAATTAATGCTCAAAAGAAAAATGAAACTGATAAAACAAAAAGCTGAAGCAAGTTAAAGTGTTTGTGCAGTAAACTGAAGTATTTGTTCAATATAAATAAACCAGAACTTTAAGCAGCCTTAAGCCTGACTCAGACATCAGAGATTCAAGCCATTCAGGTTGTAATGGTCGTATTACGACTGAATTACGCTCCAGTCTCCATGTTTCCTCACAGAGTCATCGAGTTTCACGACGTCCACCAAGTGTTGGCAACAACTAGCTGTTGCATGTCGTTGTCATGGTCAAGCTATACAAACTCTCAAGAGTCGCCATGTCATGCCGACGTATGAGAGTGTCGTTATGCCCTCCCAACTGATGTAATGTGATTACGGCAGACATACGTAGCAATTTCGACATACGGTTTACACTATAACACACACAATGTACTTAGCAATCCTTCAACAAGCTCAGAGGGGGTGCACAGTAGCCACATTGTGACATGTGCATTCTCAGCTATAAAAGGCAGCATCCCAGCTGCCAGGTCAACACTACCTTGACCTTTTGTGACCTCCGGTGCTTTCTTTGGTGTGCCATTTGTGGGACCAGCAGTTATGCCACAAAACGTTGTGAAGGTGTGAGGAAGAAGGTTGTAGCATACAAGGTCTCAGTGGAGCCAAGTACATCTTCAGCAGCTGCCCCTAGCCATGGTTCTGATGACCCCTGTCGGTTCCAATTTAGCAAAGATTCTTCTCAGTCAATGTCACTCGTCCCGACTGACATCAAGGAGGAACCAGTCATGGAATCCCACTCTGAGTTGGATATCCCACTCTGAGTAGTCGACGACAGATTCTGAGAGGGCCAGTGAAGGATCTGAGCAGCTCCGTATGAAGAAAACTCCAGGTGTCGCCCTATCAGACTCCAGGGAGACGATGTTGGAGGAATGGCAGCAGGAGCACCCATTCAGCTGTAATCACACTGTCCAGCAGAAAAACCCAAGATGCTAGGAATGAAACAAGATTTTCATGTTTCATATACAGTGGACCCCCTGTATTCGCGTTCTTGGCATTCACGGACTCACGCATTCGATGATTTCTCTCTGGCACATACCCCCATTATACGCGGAAAATTAGCGTATTCGCAGTATGTTTCTATGAGAAATATCCACAAATTCCTGTTTTCTTTTCTGTTAACAATTTCATCATAAAATGCACTTTTTGTGATAAAAAATATTAAAACAGGCATAAACATTTTTAGTGGGTTTTTCTTGAGTTTTAACTAATAAAATAGGCGGTTTTTGGCATTTTTATATGGGTTCCAACCATTCATGGGTTCTAGTTATTCGTCGGGGGGTCTTGTACGTATCTCCTGCAAATACGGGGACCACTGTAAGCTGTTCCCAAATATATTAATATATTTCCCTTGTTCTCTCCCTGCAGTACGCTGCTGCTGCCCTTCTTCATGCCTCTGAAGAAGTTGAGGCTGCTGCTGGTGGGGATGATGGGGACACGACTACTTTCCATCGAGGAAAGTAGGTCAAAGCAAAAGAAGCTTGACAATATAAGTCAACAGAGCCAAGACAGCGCACTTCACAAGGTTAATATTTAATTATTTCCACACTGTTCTTTATTTTAGTTAAAAATAACAAAAATACAATAATTATATGATTTCAACAATTAAAACTTTGAACATAAGAATTTGTTTGTAACGATTTTCTTCAATTTTTTCCCACACAAAATTAATACAAAACCTCGCATAACTTATTTTCATAAATTATTTTACCGGTTTTTATTTTTCCAATGAAATATATATTACAGCACTTTTGTTTGATGACTAACAATTTTCTTAGGTGATTACATATGCTGAAGCAACCAGGCAGGTCCTCTTTGACCAGTTGAATCCAAATCCCGTACAGGCTTACTAGAATCTCCACTTGAAGAAGGTTGTAAAGGACTGAGCTGAGATTGACCTGTTCTTCTATAATTACCTTCAGAAGGAAATCAGGTTTCTTGTTCAGAAACTACAAAAGGCATCGAAGCAGGGACAATTAAAAGCATTATTGAACCTGTTCCCACATACGAGATATGCATTTGTGGAAATGGGCCAAGAAACGTCATCACCCAGAGCTTTCATCCCTCATCCTGCTATTCCTTCGACATACTTCATGCATCATCCTGCTGTTCCTTCGACATCCTTTGCCAATCAATCAGCTTCCCAACCAGAACAACTTTACTGCCTGTCACCGCAGCAAATAGCTTTGCTTCAGGGGGAACGTCTGTCTCCTTGGGCAAGCACTGTTCCTTGCATTGGGTCGTCAACATCGCCATCGCCTCTGACACTACCGAGTCTCAGCCAAGTTGCCAGTAACAGTTTCCTGGAGAACATATTTCCCTGTACGAGGAGTCCAGCTTCGAGTACACCTTGTAGTACTTCAACGGACACTTCTTGTAACTGTTGTATCTAACAACGGTAATGTGAATTCCTCTTGTATGTACTTTTATATATCTTATACATAAAATCACCTGCTATTGTTAAATATAAATATGTATACTTTTGTAATATGATAAATTTTGTGAAATATTTACTTAATTTTCAAATGTTGAACACAGTAAACTTTGGACACTTCAACCCCTCTCCAATATTTTAAAGGTTATTATACTTGAGACAAATAAAGACTGAAATGTATAAGGAGCGATAAGAAAAAGAAACCTAAAACTTGTACAAAAAGTAATGTGCAAATCCAAATGAAGAATATTTATTAAATAATTTCAGAATTTCATATAGTAAAGGTAAATAACAACAAAGTTGTTATCTCATACTTTTATACAATCCAACATGTTCACAGCACAGTTACATATGTTGTAATGTTATTGTGTACATCAGCACGTGTCTTACGTATGATGCAATTGCCTTCACGGCAGTCGCCATCCGGAAAAAAACTGTTAAAAAGCATGGCCTAGATCACCGGCGACGTACGTGGACGGCTACGTATGTCGGCAATCTCATCTCGACATGCGTAATGCTGTCATAATTGTAGATTGCATAAGTCGTGTTGGTGACGTAATCAGCTGATTTTATTTATTTTCATTTTCTTGTACCAGAGGGTCTGCGACTGACACCAAACGAAGCCATTACGCCAGTTGCAGTCTTGGATCGACGATATCTGAGTCTGCCTTTATGCTCTTGTTCAAAAGAGGCAACCATCCCTACCTTCTACCCATCATACTCTTGTTCATATTCTCCTTATTTTACGTCATTCTTTACCTTATTACTGGCTGCTCTTGTGCTTCCTTTTCATTGCATAGTTTTATTCTAATTTCTAAGTGTAAACATGCCAGTTGCATTTTCTTTAGCCCAATTCACATTTGTCATATCATACTCAGTTAAGTTTCCAGTTCATCTGTAAGTACTAACCATTATTTGTTTTTGCATCAATAGTCTCTGAGAAAGTATATACTTGCTAAAATATTTTTAAATTATGCATTTGTTATTCTAACCGTGAAATATAGAGGTGGTTTCTTATCACAAGATGCCCAGTTCTCAATGTAGGAGGAACTAGGCCAATACATTATCTAGGGGTTCTATATATCAAACCCGATTCGAATCACATCTGCAGCTCTTATATTCCCTATTTTGTGCCCAGTAACACGGTACACAGGCTGCTTTCCCGTCCTCCCTATTTTTCTTCTCATTCTCCATCCACCTCCTTCTCCCTCAACTGCTGTATCCAAACCTAGGGCCTGCTTCCCACTAAATGGAATGTGGTTGGTGCTCTCCCTCTTTTGGACTAGGCAACCAAACTGACTTCTATTTGTTGCTGCCTCTCTCATTCTGGAAAAATGGCATTTCCCATTCCTTGTAAGAATCTTTTAAAGACAAAAGGGTCACCTAAAGTGACAGTATACAATTTCAGGCTGTCAGCTTCTCTCTTCGGAAGTTCTATCTGAATGACGGTAATCTGGGACATCTACTTCTCTAACCACGATGCTGCTTGCTGTTCCTGTACTTCTGGCTGTGCCACTTGCTACATCTCTGACCCTATATATACTACTGAATGCATACAACTGATCAAGTGACTATGACATTTATAACCCTTTGTAATGGATATTCTTCTGAGTTCGGTGAAGAAGACTCACAATGTTAAAATTCCTCTCTATTCCCCCTACATCTCAATTCCCTGTCTCCTTCATGCAGAGCATTTCTCAAAATGCCGAGGTCCTCTCTTCCTTTAACTCTAATGGGACATATATTTCAAAGGAAAACTTTGCACTAGATACTGATCTGGAGAGTAAGGGTATAAAAAGAATATATAATATATATATATATATATATATATATATATATATAATATATATATATATATATATATAGATATATATATACGTATATATATATATATATATATATATATATATATATATATATATATATATATATATATAGTGTCAGGAAATCACCAAGACAGCAACAAGTGCAGGAGGAAGCCCCAACACAAACTTACAGGACAAGGGTCCTAGATTATTCTAATATATATATATATATATATATATATATATATATATATATATATATATAGTATAATATATATATATATATATATATATATATATATATATATATATATATATATATATATACTATATACGTATATATATATATATATATATATATATATATATATATATATATATATATATATATACAAAACAAAATATCTGCTTCATTAATTCTTAATTCAGGACGAACCAACAATCACTAGACCAGAATTTTAAGCCTGAACAAAGACACTATATTATAAACAGTCATTTTCCATTCAGTTTCAGTTACAAATGCCATAACAATAATTCTAATTATGTAAAAAAAAAAATTAAAGTTGGACCACTGGATTTTGAAGAAACCCTTCTAATGAACCAAGGAAAATACTGTGGAAATTAGTCAATAAAAATTTAATTATTATCAATTGAATCATCAAACCACACATCACTGCCGATTTTGAAATCAAAATACTATACTTTAGGGAAATTATTTTCATTGCTTTCATCTGCTTAAATTCTGGCATATCAGATATTTACAGCAAACAATCTTATTATGGAGAATAACAGTATATCTGGTTGCTGTAGTCTGTTCAGTTAAAAAGCCCAAATGAAATTATCACAAAGACTTGTTAACAGAAACTATTATTGTATAGTGTTCCTAGGCCCCTTCATCTATTTCTGTTGAGCATACTAAAAACTACCAAGAAAACCTGATCATGACAGTGACCTGATCATGACAGTAATTTTCTAATTACATATTCTTGAAAAGTAATGTCACTTATAAGTCAATGGAAACCTCTCCTGCGGTTGCCACAAAGGACTGGAATTCCACAGATATCATAAATAGTTCATGAATTACATCAAAACTTTGGAAAACTCAAATCTGATGACAAACAGGGCAAATGAAAGGCTATTAAAGGTATAAATAATAAAACTACAGCTATTTACCTCATATGACGCCCCTGTACGATCCTTGGTAAAAATGAACTCCCCTCCTTTGAAGTCCTCGTTGAGGTATAGAATTGCACTGCAACAAGTGAAAAAGGAATCTATGATTTCCATTTATGCAACATGGGAGTACTATACTTCATTGAAATAATGATGTTTCATATTCTCTATTTCAAATTCTGTAACAAAAAGTACCGCTGTAATAATTACATATAGGACTGATTTCACAGGGTAGATAGGTAATACTGCAAGTGATGTCTATACCTTTCTTGATAATAAATGGCAAAATTGAAAAAACATGCTTAATAAAGTCTTTAAAAGTGCAAAAATCAGCTTAAAATTATTAACAAATTACTGAAAACTTAACAATGAAGCACTGGGGTAATAAACACTATCTCAAATCAGACCCTTCCATAGTTTCACAGCAAAGAGATTGATATTGAGCATTCATGTACAACATAAATGCTTTCACAACTCTTGAATTATCTATATAATTCAATGCCTTTTTCTTTCAAGCGTCTGCTGCAAATCTGCACATGATAAAACACTGGATCTTAAATAATTCAGTCAAGTGTTCCAGGCTCACATTTGACTATGCTTCTGCCGTCTAATCATTTAAACTGCTTAAATCCTGGTGCCTTCGTTTTTGGTAAAAGTATACAAAGGATTTAACTTGACCTAGGTAATTTAGAATATATCATACCTGTTTTTGACAGCCCAAAACAGTATCATTATGGGTCTCAATAATATTTAGTCTAAGATTATAATGTCTAGCTAGATCTTTAAAAAAAAAAAAAACACTTGCTTATGGCTAAGATATGCTGAAAAAGGTGATTATAGTAGATCTTAAATGGTAAAATATATTTACCAGTAGTTGGGTGACCCTGAAAACTAAGACCTTCAAATAGATCCGTACAATGAAAAACTAGTGGTTATGAAAAGTGAACTGTATAATTGCTAAAGATCTTTAAAATGAAAACAATTATTCACTGATAAGTGAATTAAAGCAATATGATCAATTCTGATAGCCCTCTACAAAGTAAACATTTACATGGAGTTAAAAGCTAAAGATAGTAAAAAGTTTACCTTTAAGCCACCTATATCAGGACCTAGCCCCTGAATACAACTTTGCTGCCTCAAATCCATTATTCCATCTATGTAATTACAAGCAGGACAACCTCTACACTGGATTAAGTCCAAATTCATTCCAAGTCTGCTTTCAACTTGATTAACCATAAGGATCTAACATATAAACTCCAGAGAGTTCCTGGTGAATTTTATATAGTCTGAGACCCTACACTGATCAAGTATCAAGTTTGATGTTCCAGCAGGCAGCGTTCTGGGACTTTGGTGTTTTTAGGCTTTACTATGACATTATTATTATATCATTAAGTAATATACAAAACAGAAAAGGGAAAAATTCCCAGAAACTCTGTTACCTGCCTTTGTTTCCAAACAATAACATCTTTCCCCCTCTTCCCCAGGCAGAGGAAGACCAGATTGATATTTATTGCCTCTGTTTACGTTTTGTAGAAGTTCTGCATAATAGGTGTCTTATATTCAAGTTGAAATGCTTTTTATTAGTTGTATTTTTGGAAGTTTGGAACGGTTTCATACAATTACCTAAAGTTCTTCTGGGAAAAATGTGCTCAATTTAAGGACATATTGTTGATATTATATTGGACAGCTTTGTGGAATGGATTAAGTCCATTAACCAAGGTATGACAACAAACGTAATTGTTTTCCTCTATGGAAAGATTTTAGGCACCTCAAGGTATTTAAAGAACAGCAATTGAAACAACTGAGGACAAGTCACTCCTTTTGGTATTCTAGCCTATTTTATTTCCAGAACACCTGGGTATTCAGTACAGACTCTAATTTTATTTATCAAAGTTTTTAGCAATCACTAAGTATTATGCATTCATCTGAACTATATCTGCTTTTCAGCAATGTAATTTTTGCCTCATCCAAAGGAATGATAGTACTAGTACGTACTAACCAGCCCGAGAAGAGCCTTTATTAGGCTCAGAGGTCTGAATAAACTGTAACCCTTTATAATAATAATAATAACTATACTCTGTTTTTTTCCATCTGTCCACCCGCCTGTGGTGTTTGCGTATGGTAACACTGCGTCCCGGGCTTTAGATAGGTTCGCTATGTGTAAGTTTTAGGTAAATAAAAGGATATCTGGGTGTACATTTGCAACTGAAAAGTGTTTTAATAATGAATGTATGCGATTACACCGTTAATATTTGAAATAGGATATTGTTATTATTGCTGAATGTAACTATCTAAAGCCCTGGGACGCAGTGTTACTATACTTTGTTTTCTTCCATCTGTCCACTCGCCTGTGGTGTTTGCGTATGGTAACAATGCGTCCCGGCTTAGATAGGTTCGCTATGTGTAAGTTTTAGGTAAATAAAAGGATATCTGAGTGTACATTTGCAACTGAAAGGTGTTTTAATAATGAACTGTATGCGAAATTAAACCGTAAATATTCGAATAGGATATTTTTATTATTGCTGAATGTAACTATCTAAAGCCCGGGACACAGTGTTACCATACGCAAAACACCACAGGTGGGTGGACAGATGGAAAAACAAAAAACCCGAGTATAGTACGTACTAGTTGTACCACTGGAAAAACAAACAAGGTCCAAAAGTCAAATATACATTGTGCATATTCAATTATAATTGGAAAGGAAAAGTTTATGAAGGTGCATATTTTATTCAGTTAAGAACTCCTTTACTTTCCAATATGAGTTGTCTACGAAATGTTCACAGAATAATTTCCCCTTTCCACTCCACCTGATATGAATTACCGTAATATGTTTGTTTTGTTATAGTATAGGATCTTTCAGTGATTGCATTTACAATATACTATAATATAATTGAGTTGCAGCCACACACAAGAGAACAGGACTGAAGATATCTCAGCATCCCAAATACAAGCAAATATGTAAACTTGGAGGATTTAAATTATATTATTTGTTATTAATATAACGTAACCATGTTTCTTTTTAGTTTGTGGCATTTTGTTACGAGTAGTTGCAATATCAAGAAACTTCAAATAATAACTGATGCCATAAATATGTAAATTCATTTCCAGTTATCGGCTGTTGACGAATGTGTTTCTGGAGCTGATTTTAGGGACTAGTTAAATTCACATTTTCATCCATGTACGTATAGGATGCATCAAGTGGATAAGTTTTGTTTCGAATAGGCTTTACTTGTTACAACGTTAAACTAAAAGTTGGTGCAAGTATCAATCAATCAATTTCAAACAATATACGTAAACCTTATTTATAAGAGGCCATGATAACACACAAGAAATCAGGCAAATGCATCATCTGTTACTTGACAAAGAAAAAGATGTTTCCAAGAAATGACAGCTTTCAAAATAGGTAAGGCAAAGCAAGATAATGGGATAAAAATACACCACCTGTAATCCCGGAAAGTGTATGCAGGTGGTATTTTCAGACATCTGCCCGACTCTTGCAAAATGCAGTTATCAGCATGGACTTCATGGCTTAAATCAGATGCTGACCTATTTGCTGACTTATCTGAAACAAGGAAAACAATCTATTATCAATGACAGGACTTAAAAATAAGTACCATAAAGCAATATTCTACAGCTGACCTTTCATATTCCTACTGTCAGATTGTTAAAGACGTACATCTGTCTTACCTTTCTATCTAACATATGGCAAGTTTGGTACGTATTGTTATGGTTTGGAAATATGCAAGAAAGCAAAAGTCTTTGAAACTTCTACTAAAAGAAAATGATGAATGTTTACCTATAGTAATATAGAAAATAATTTTCAAAAGTTCACTTAGCATCTCTCGACAATGCTGCAACAAAAAGGTTTTCCACCAAATTAAAGGAAGGCAAAACTTTTGATACTTACTCTTAAAGCTGGAAGAAACATGAAATTTTTTACCCAAATATCATATCTAAGTTTTGAAGAAGTAATCTCTATGTACCCAATCAGTCAGTAGGGAGTAGAAACCTTAGTGTGTGCCCATAGTTTCTCTCTACAAAGCAAAATCTATTTCAGAAATGTTCGACGTACTTATATCTCACAAACCTTGCTTTTAAATAGGTGACTAGAACAGATTTAATTTCTTCATATTGGGATGATGTTATCTTGCAAGAAGCTAACGTGCCTAAAGCCATCAAGCCTCCAGTACACACAAAATATGAGATTTCTTGAGATGGAACAATACTTGTCCAGCATAAGACCATGCTTAGTTCCAGATCAGCTGCCCACAAGGGGAAAACCAGCAAAGGCAGGATACAAGTTAGGTGATACCAGAATGGGCCAGGTATAAATAACATCATTCGCCTATCCCATTAATTAACATGAGAAATTTCCGAGGTAGGAAGAGGAGAAGGCAGCATGGCATTAACAACTTGTTATACATCTGACTTAGTGAGAACGGCTGCTTTTGGAGCAGACACATAAGCTCCTTTGATAGCTTCTAAGCCAAAAGGCTTAGAAGCTATCTTGTAAATAGGTCTGAAATTTTTGGGTGAAAAAGCTATCTTAAATGCTTTATCTTGTTTCTTCTTCCTTGGTTATAGTACTGTTCTCAAATGTGGCCTTCCAGTGCTGACTCTCATCTCAAACTCTTTGATAGAGTTATGTCACCAGTCAAGTTTAATCTGCCAAATCTTGATGTCCATCATGTTTGTCGTACATTATGCACTACAATAACAAAAATCCTCTGAATTCTTCTTTACCTGACCTAGCTAATTTTTGCTCACAACACTAAGCAGGCTGCTGCTGCAAAGAAGTGTGTTGTCTTCTCGGAGTTTTATCTTGGCTACAATTAGATCTATGTGGAATAGTTTGCCTAATATAACAGTGTAATTTCTGATCTCCACATATTTAAGCAAGGAGCAAATTTATTCCTGCACTGTGATGGCATCCCTTGAATTTCACACGTATTATTATGTCACATCTATTTATTTGTCACCTTTTCCTGTAACTTGTCTCTTTGCAGGCTGATTTCCCTTTGGAGCCCTCTTGGGTTAATAGCCTGTTGATTCTGTCCATAATGATTTGCAGCTGAAGATTTACAGAAAGAAAGAAAATAAAGTATACTAATCACTCATAAGACAACGTAAAAATAAATGATGGGGTCATTTTCAAAAAAAATATCTCATAACTTATTAGAAAAATTATCACTAACAGATGTTTTGCAGCAATTTAAACTACAATTATTTAATATGAATAAATATTTCTTGAAAACTATAATAAACTGTTAATTCTGATGATCTAATTATACAAAAAGGAACAAAGCCATCTGGAATTGCTGGCGGTTAAATAAAACAACTGTTAAAATACAAAACTGAAGACTATAGTCAGTTTGATTCAAATGAACAGATCCCATAGGGGGTTAGTGCTGTCCGTGCCCCCTTATGTGCATTGTAGGCATTACTATAGGTTCTTTGCAGCATCCCTTTGGCCCCCTAGTTGCAACCCCTTTCACTCCTTTTACTATACCTCCATTCATATTGTCTTTCTTCCATCATACTGTCCACCCTCTCTTAACAATTGTTTCATGGTACAACTGCAAGGTTTTCCTTCTGTTACACCTTTAAAACTTTTTACTCTCAATTCCCTTTCAGCACTGAATGACCTCATAGGTCCCAGTGCTTGGCCTTTGGCCTAAATTCTATATTCCATTCCATTCTTAAAATGAACAGAGTATAATGTTAGCTATCTGCCAGATGTGGCTAGATATTCTAAGCCAGTTTCCATCAGAATGCTGCAGAGTTCAAAGGCTATTTCATATTGAAATTGGCTTCTATCAGTCTATGATTAAAAATTAACAAACTGACAATGAACAAAATAAGGTCACAGAGAAATCATGTGAAACCATTTTTGACAGAGGCTGTGATCCAAGCCTTAATAAAGGGATTTTGACGAAGGAAAAATCTATTTCTGGGGGAGGACCTGTGTCGCCCGGTGAAGAATCCCTGTAGCTCATATTTCAAGTATAAATATATCCTAAATATACCAGACAAAAAAGCTTACATGGTATGCTGAAGTTACTACCCTCAGTGCGAGCACCCCAAGGGGTGTCGGTATAAGTAAAGGGGCGTAGTGGAAGCCACTATTCACAGATCCTCTGCCACTTGGAAGATTCCCTCTCCAAACACCACAAAATGGTTACCATTCCCAAGAAAATCCCATGGTTCATTAATATCAGTTTTCAGCCTATGCATCCTTGTGGAATTCACACGAAACCAAGCTGAACCAAATTACTTGCTTTGCTTTCTGCCAAATCATTATCTCTTTAATTCCTCAACCCAACATATGAGTAGGCACTGAGTAGGAAAACTTAACATTTCGCAAAAATAATTTTGGAATCAGTACTCCCAAATTTGTTGCCCAATCTAGAAGATTCCAAAACCATCAATAGCTTCCTCAGAGCCATATGGTTTGTAGGGACTAGTCAGAGCTTAAATCAGAAACCCTGAAACTAACAAGGTCTTGCAAGCATGCAAACTTCAGAAGTCCTGAAACTAATAAGGTCTTGCAGGCATGCAAACTTCGGAAGTCCTGAAACTAATAAGGTCTTGCAGGCATGCAAACTTCAGCAACCCTGAAACTAACAAGGTCTTGCAGGCATGCAAACTTCAGCAACCCTGAAACTAACAAGGTCTTGCAGGCATGCAAACTTCTGAAACCCTGAAACTAACAAGGTCTTGTTAGCATGCAAACTTCAGCAGCCATGTCAATCTCCTCAATGTTCGGCTAAGCCATGAATGTTTGCTCTGTTCTCCTCAAACTCTTTGTTATTTACATTCTGAATGCAATGCTAAAGCTTGTCCTTTCAGCTTGTAATATCTTATTGTCTTCTTGAAGTAAGTGTACTCTGTGTGACCATACACAAGATAACCAGCTTGGTAAGGACTCCAAGCACCTTCCTCAACCTGTTGACAATTAGAGACACCATTAGAACACACACAAGCATTATATATAAAACAAGATACGCCAGAAAAGCACAGGGAAGAGCTAAAAGCAAGAGCCTCCATCATAGTGCAGGTCCATCACACATGCTAGCATAAAAAGAGGTTAGTCCACAGAAATAAATCAAGAAAATAACAGATTAGTATATGTGCATACCTGGCTTTGCTGTTCGACAAACAAGATGTGTGAAAGAAAAATACAAATGCTTCTCCAGTTTGAAGTACTCTTGAATATAATCCCGCAAATGGTCTGTGACATCCAAAATGAGTTCCAATAATTCTGTGCCAATCAGTTTTGCATGAACCATCTGTAACAGAAAACAATACAAACATCACAAATAAAATTCATTTTACTGTTGTATACGATAAGATGAGGGGGAAAATATAATAAAAAAGATGCAACCATATATAACCCGTAAAGAGGAAAGATGAAGAATATATAAAAAAAAAATGTATATGACTTTGTTATCAAACTGCATTTCACTGTGCCCTTACATATGCCATCATATCAAATGAATTGTATGGTATTAATTCAAGGTATTACGCACCACAAGATAGCAGACTGAGTCCTCCTTTTACACAAGCTTTATCACCAAACCCAACAATTGGAGTATCCACACAATAACCCTTGGAAATCTTTCTTTGTCCTTCCCTTCTGGAATTAATGAGATGAAGGGCTTTTTCTTTTATGGAGGAAACATCTTTTACAAATTATAAATCCAAATTGTTGGTCATACTGCCAAGTCTGCATGACTCTGCTGCCAGTACTTGTATGTCACTCCTTCAGTTCCATGTCACTAAATCTAAAAGGATTCCATAGCTGACTGACCTGAAGATAATGTTAAAAGGTCCTTTTCTTCAGTCTATCAGAAAGAAAGCATAAAACTTGGGTCCTAATCACTTCTCCTCCATTGATACATAGGTGAGCTTTTTCACAGGCATCTCTCCCAGCTCAGCCAGTCTTACTAATTTCTGGACTGAAACCATCCCAAAATGTAATTTTTGTACCCTTACCTATGACTCTTCTCTCTCAGATATTCTCTTATGTGTTCAAGTCTAGTGCTTTATTACCTGAAAACATCATTCCAATAACTAAATTAAGGAAGAGATGTTGGTGGAAAGAAGATACCCATGTTATCTCGGTGTCTTACTAAATTTCGAGGCTTAGAACTGCTAGATAGTAAGAAAAATAATGACAGACAGGACAAGGTAGAAAAAGACTGTTGAACTACTAGTAAATCAAAGTCTCACATGAGTAAGCATGCAAAATTCAGTAAATGTAAGGGCTTCAATTTCTATACCCAGCAGTGATGTGTACAATTACAAAGCAAAAGGAAGAATATTCTGTAATGTTGTGACTACCAAATGTTGAATTTGTGGCCAGTGTGCAGTGAAGAAACTGGAAAATAGATTTGAGTATGTTTGGGCATATGAGATGAATGTTAAGTGGAAAAAGATTTGAATGTATCAAGATACTACCCATGGAAAGGCCATAGGATCATGAAGCAATTGCACAAATGAGAACTTGGACAAATACTTTTTAACCACTTTTGCACCTATATACCAAATTTCATATCCTTACAGATATTTTCCACCATTTCTAATCTAAGTGCTGCTTGCCCAGTCTTATAAGATTTTGTGCAGACACCGACCTAAACTACTTTTGTTACCAATATATCATGTCTTAAGCAGCTGATTTATGTTCCATTAGTTTTCGAAAATATTGTCAACCCTTTTGTTTTGAAGAATGACTGGATGTGTGCAAAACACATTTCTTTGTATACAAACTAACTCTTGTAATTTTCCGTTTTGAAACACAAACACAACATACAGCCATGTTTATAAATTCAGTGTCCCTTACTAATAATACAGAAATGTTGCAGGAAATATCAAACAAGACTGCAGAATTTTAAGCTCAGTCAATCTACTACTGTGTGTGCCCTCCTACTAACTATTACTAATTTTCCAATGCTTCAGTCCACCAATAAGCTGTATGTTTAAATCACTTATGAAGAAAACGGGAAGCAGCTGTTAGCAAAGTTTATATTAAAATCTGTAAGGAAAATAGTATTTTTAGCCTGATCTGTCAGGAGCTGAAAACTTGGAATTATTCTTGCATATAGCTTATACAATTTCCAGTCAACTTTTCAAATTTTCTATCATAATACTACAGTTTTGAAGTAAAATGTCCTTGCAAAGGTATTATTTAGAGAACAAAAATTGCTTTATTCATTATTAATTCAATTTTCATTCCATCACTTCCAGTAGAGTTGAGGGCAGAAATAGGGACTTTGCTTTCTGTAGTTCTCTGGAATCATGATCAAGTACACTAAGAATCTGAATTACATTAGAATTTTAGTTTAGTGGATTAGTCACATTGCAGGGCTCAGAACGATGTTCCTCAAGTCCCATTCTCCATTTCTACCTACTAAATTAAGAAGCATTTTCATAAAAAGTACATAATTACAGGCAGTCCCTGGGTTACGATGGGGGTTCCGTTCTTGAGACGCGTTGTAAGCCGAAAATTGTCGTAAGCCGGAACATCATCCAAAATCCTAAGAAAATCTTACTTTTAATGTTTTGAGTGCATTCAAAACTATGTAAACTGCATTCGTATTGCATTTTTCATCAAAAAACCTTCAAATATTGATTATTTTGCATTTTTGGTGTCATATTTCTTCTGCCAGATCAGTGTTGTAGGCACCCTAACCCTGGAACATGCATCGTAACCCCGGAAATAATTTCTGATGAATATAATTGAAAAGCGCCTTAACCTCGGAACGTCGTAAGCCGAACCCGTTGTAACCCGGGGACTGCCTACTACGTATTGTTTATTTTACTGATTTTTTGTTTGGACAAAAATTGAGTTTTTCTATTGTCACTTCATGATTCATTTGGCTTTACCAAGATGTCTAAGATGTGTGACATGATAGACCTACAGGTATCAGCTAGTTTTCTAGCTTAACTGAATTCATAGTTTTAAATTGTCAAAGTTAAGAATATTATCTAATCTTTGAATCTGCTGTGAACAACTGGGTTTGAATCTTGGCCTCCTTTCCCATCCTATGTCAACTTTTGGAGGTGTTATTATGAAGATTCTAGTAATTTTTCTTTTTATAAAGATATGAGAAAGGAGAGCATCTTCAAGACTAGCATCTACCACCACAAACGTTTCATCCCACACAATAATTAAAATGTTAGATTGTATTCATGAATATAGCAACAAATTCCAAAGAAATGCCTGCAATACCCATGTACAGCTCTTATCCCACCATCTAGGCATAAATATTTACTGCGTGACAACTGTTATAAAAAATGTCAACAATAACTTAATGCTGAGATACAATTACAGGTAGTCCCCGGTTTATGACGGGGGTTCCGTTCTTGAGACGTGTCATAGGCCGAAAATCGTCGTAAACCAGAACATCATAAATAATCCTAAGAAAACCTTACTTTTAATGCTTTAGGTGCATTGAAAACTATGTAAATTGCATTCTTATTGCATTTTTCATCAAAAAAACCCTTCAAATATTGATTATTTTTTGCATTTTTGGTGTCCATATTTTCATCTGCCAGATCAGCGTTGTAGGCGTCGTAACCCTGGAAATAACGTCTGAAGAATATAATTGAGAAGCACCTTGACCTCGGAATGTCATAAGCCGAACCCGTCGTAACCCGGGGACTGCCTGTATGTCACACTGCCCACTACCAGATGTCTATATATTCCTTACCATGCTAAGTGTGTTGATGTTCATAAATCCAAGAGAGGTTGTAATGCATGTAACAGTGCCAAAGGCTGATGTTCAGAGATACTGACTGTGAGGATTTCCAATTGGGGATTGGAAATTCTTATGGTTTCATACAGCTGTTTGATGATAATACAAAGGGAAAATTTGTGAAAAAAAGTGTATATATGTGTGTGTGTGACTTTAGGTACATGTGAGGGGGTGGGTTTAGTGGAATGCCTGACAAAACCCCCACCTGACAAAACCCCCACACGACAAAACCCACACGACGACAAAAACCCCCACACGACAAAACCCCCACACGACAAAACCCCCACACGACAAAAACCCACACACGACAAAACCTCCACACGACAAAACCCCCACTAACAATTTACTATCGTTATTAGATAGTTATTTACAGTGGTTACAAGGAAACAATGTTATTTTATTAGTAATTGCTAAGTAGCAAACTATCTATAAATATTTGTATTGATAATTCTCTTTTGGTAGTTATTTACAATGATTACAAGAAGATCTTTCTCTTAAAATGTAGCTTTGGGTTGAGAGTAAATAAATTTTTCTTTATTTGTTTGCCCATCATGGAAGTCATCCGTAATAATAAGGTGGAGAGAAACTGTGCTATAAAAGGATTATATGTACACTAAAATGCCACCAGTGCTACTATGAAGAGATGGGAATGTTCTAGAAGATCAGCGTTTGGATGAAACGGAAAAATAACAACAAATTTAGATATATCGGATGTCATTTCAAGTATAGAAAATAACCATGAGCGAGATGAAGGATCGGTGGAAGTAGCAAAAATGTGTACAGCCCTCTATCAACAGGCCAAATCAACTAGAGGAAATACTGGTCTCATTGTATTAGATTCATTGGAGAGTATGACTCAAGAAGGATATTGAAGAATTTATTTATGATGTTGCCAAAAATATAAGAAGAAATATATAAATTCTGACTTCCTAATTTTATTATTTTAACACTGACTTCCTAATTTTATTTATTTTAACAAAGGTTTTTACAAATCTAGATTAATATTAATATATTTCTGGGCTCAGCCCGTGTAGGTCCGTGAAATGCATCCTTGATCCTCATTTCTAAGGTATAAATACTGCTATACATACCAGAGAAAAAAGCAATACAATAGTGCCACAATAACTGGCTCGCTCACCTTATATAAAGGTGTCGGTATAGTAAAAGGGTGAGTGGAAACCACTACCAGAGGTCCCTTGCCATTAGCTTCCTTCTCCGCCAAAAATCCCTCGCTACAGAGGAGCCGTAACCAAAGCCCCGCTACCCGCTACTACTACAGTGAGCGTCTCTGGCGTGATTCCTTTCGATAGCGTCGTCAGCATTGCACGCATTCTTGCTTTGTGTTGTGATATTGCTTCTTTTGGAATTCTTCCTTTGATCCAAGATGGCTCAAGCTTCTGCATCCAAGTTAAGTACTGCTTTTAAGGTTTTAGATCTTATATTAAAATCTACATCGTTTTTGTGAGACTTAGAAGTGAGGTAGCGGGAGCATCATTGTTCTCGCGCCGCCTTCTCCCTCTCGCCAACCGCATGGCGGTCTCTCGTGCTCCCTTTGGTCTCCTATACCAATTGGACATACGATGTTACGCAGTATTTACCTTTCATTTTATTATATTATATTTATTTATCTTTTAATGCAGTTAGCTTGATTTTATTACTATAGCCCTTCACGGGGGTCGTTCCACTCCGACCACAATGTCTCGGATCGTAGGATAGGCTAGTCTCATCCCAATCCTCTTTTGTTAGGAGCTCTTCCTCCTACGTTGGGACATTGTCCCTTCGTATTGTCCTTCTGCTCCCCAGTCGCCTGCCCCCGATTCTTTCGGTACGGCATACTGTTTGGCCGCGTGAGGACTAGGCTAACACACCCAAACCGTCAGGTTTGCGATTAGCCTAGGCCTTTAGGACATCCTTATCTCTACTCCATTTGTTATTTCTTCTTTCCACCCCCGTGCTAGGCTAGTTAGCTATCTCATTATTGATATTTAATTTATTTTTATTTTCGTGTCCATTGGCTGCAGCTGGGTTAGCCTATAGGCTTTTCCCTACCGACTGGCCTTTTCTCACCGCGTGTCTGTTCGTTGATCGCGTACAAGCCACCCTGTTGCCGACCTCCCACCTCCCTCCCCCGCTTCCCCCCTTCCCTTCCCGCTCACTCCACTTCGGTTGCGGTGATGACTCGCTCGCTACCAGCTAACCCATCGATCCGAGTCTACTCAGGGACGGGGGGAGAACCCTGCAGGGTGGGGTAGGGAGATGGGATACATTCGGTGCTCAGGCATTCATACCTTATTGTTTTTCATCAAAGGATTTAAAAGATTTGCAAACTTTGATCACTTTTGTTTTAAATAAAAATTTCAAAATCAATGAATTTTGACTTTATAATCTTATAATCTTATTTTTCATCAAGGATTTTAAAACTGTAAACTTTGCTAACTTTTGTTTTTAATAAAAGATTTAAGATTCAATAAGTTTTCTTTGATTAAATTCTTAAATATATATAAAACTAGTCATTATGAGATGGATCACTTTTCCCTTTGTATAGTCCCCTAGTTCCATTCCTATGTTGCAGTTTTGAGAACAAAGGAAATTTTTCACTTACTGTAGTGTTCTGGAACTTTAGTGAAACACATTAATGTA
>NC_087200.1:193562805-193580305 GCF_015104395.2 Macrobrachium nipponense | reverse complement strand
ATATATATATATATATATATATATATATATATATATATATATATATATATATATATATATATATATATATATATATATAATATATATATATATATTCTATATATTTATGGCTCTTGTCTAGCAGCAATTTATGGTGCCATTAACCGGTTATCAGCACCATTAACCACATAAGCACCATAAATCACCAAGTTTCGGGTAATGGAGGTTTTCACTAGTGAGCACCCTGCTGAAAATGTTATATTTCATGTGGTATCAATTAAATCTTAGACCAAGCATATCCAGATACCAAAAACTCCTCCTTCCAAAGTAAATCCAGCAGATGCTCAGAGAGAACCGCGCCAAGCTACAAGACTTACACAAAGAGTGCTATTTCAAGGTGAGCCTGATAAGCTATTTTCAGCATTGGCTCAATGTGCCAGCTCCTCAGTGTAACTGGTTTCTATCACCTTGCCTCCCCAGCCCACACATTACTTAGCTTTCTTTTCCTCATCCCCAGCAAAAAAAAAAACTTTGCTTCTCATTCTTTCCTGGCTAGAAGGGTTAATCAACTTACCATTCCGGTCCTGCCCAACGTGACTCCAAAGAACCTCTCTGACTGTGTGTGGGGGTTCCCTCCTTTGTAGCCATTGTTCTCTTCGGACGCCAACTGTGAAGAAATAAACCAGTTGAGTCAAGAGATACATTTTATTGAAAGAATTTATTAATAAAGAAAAGCTGTATTAACCCAAATTTTTTCAAAGAACAATTCACAGTAAAAGTAAAACCAACATCCAATTTCAAAAAGCAAGACACATAGTACGTATCATGCTACTTCGGGGCCGGAATGAAAGTTGTTCTGAATATTTACACTATACTTGAACACTAATTCACCTTATAAGTAATTTTGAACTGGAAACAGTATATATCAAAATTTTGTTTTAATACCATAGCTAGATCTTCACAATAACATTTCCATGTAGGTTATACTTAAATACCTTTATTTTCAAAAAGACGTAAGTAAAGAGAAACTGAATTGTATCAAATATACCTGTTGCGCTTTTGTTATATACAATATCATTGTTTAAAACAGACAATTATGGTTCCTATCACACTAGTTAATCATTCTATGTTTTATTTTTTGGTACAGTGAGGTGTTTGCTGAGTATTCCTTGAGGACCATTAGCCACAAATGTCATATCTGCCTCAGTGAACTGAAGCAGAAGGAGAACCAACCAACTATAGGGGATGTGAGGACGTTAGTTTTAGTTACAGGATACGTAAGAAAATATCTTAAAAACCTTTCAGTACCAAGTAAAAACCACTGCTTTACTTTGACTGAGAAACCGTTCAAGTCTACAGTGAGGTTGCATTTACCTAGCATAATTATTTTTAATACAGACCACGATTGTTTTGGCATAATAACAGAAAATTTTAAGTCATGATGATGCTCAACAAAGAGAAATATACGTGATGGATAGTGAAAGTGTGCAAAATATCCACTATGGACAAGGTGGTACATTGTTGTTTGGGGACCATACGTCTATCTAACAAATAATAATATTGATCTACTCCTAATTCCATGGATAACAAGATCATTGAACAATGAGAGATAGCTTAAAAAACAGACATACCAAAAGCCCAGTGGTTTTCTCACTAGAACATAGAGGAGTTCTAAACTATGAACAAGGAATCATGAAATTGAAACATTTCTCCCAGCTAAGAGATGGAATGAGAGTCCTAATACATTGTCTTCATATAAGAATTCTCAAGCAATCCATCAAGCACACTAGTAGGCACACAAAGTCTGATCAACTGGTCTCCAGCCTGCCATCCCCAAATGTTGTCTCAGTCTCTCCCAGAGCATGGGAAGGTGGAATTGCCTTCTCCAAAAAATTCAGTAAAGTTAAAATTAATACAAAAGGGAGATTTAACTTATGAGACTTACCAGTGAGTTTGCTCCTTACTTTTAATTCCTTATAAAAATGCAAGCCAAGGCTTACTTTCTGATCAGTTTTGAGAGAAAAAAGCTATCTCGAGAGATTTTGGATAAGTAAAGCCAGTAGGTCCTTCATCTTCACTGCAACAATGTAACAATGAGAGGTCTGTATTTGCCTAGTTTAGTGATCTGTTGTGGATTGTTAAAAGTCATGTTACAATGCACTACAATACTGTACAAAAACAGGATGCCAATTAAGGGCTTTGAAGCTTAGTAGTACTGGTAAGAACTACAAACCCCAAATTCCAGTCATGTGACAATAAACTACAAAGGTTATTATAACCTGTGACCTGAAGAATAGATGGAAATTTGCAAGCACGAGTTATAAAACTTGCATATTGTTATAAAATCTCCCAAACAGCAATTATGAAAGGCTTGCAGCCCCAAGAAGCTTATAACAGGAGGGACAGGAGACTGTCCACAACTTCTCTTGTGGTACAAATGATGTGAAGAACATCAGCCTCAGCAATCTGAACAGTCGTGCTTCCTTGAAAAGATTTCACAATGTACATACGGGGTGGAAAATTCATTAACCCCCATTTAAGCAACCAGCAAAATAGTGGAAAGGGAAACTACACTGTTACTTTGGTCTGAGATTCTATTATCCTACTGTGAAGGGATCAATTGCTTCACAAGGAGCACTTAAATGATCATTCTTTCTAGTACAAAACAGAAGTAGTCATTTATTCCTTTCCTTCAGCAAACATAATTTCCCAAAAAACATGAGGCACTAAATCCATATTTCAGACTTCGATTTCTGATTTAGACCACCTAATTATGTACCAACATATCTACATCAACAGTAGACTGCACTGGAAAATCAACAGGCAGAACTGTCATAATAGTTAATGTACTCTTCACTCATACTTTATCCCTGCACATTTTTTAAAACTGACAATGTTCAATGAAAGCATGTGTATCTAGACTATCAGACAGAAAAGACAGGTAGTTGCACCACACACATGCCCTTTGAAGCCTCAACAATCCTCATTATTTGCCATGTTGCCATTTTCACTTGATTTCTTGTGGAAGTGATAAAATGGGCAAATTCTACATTATGTATTTAATTCTGTCAATATCATATGTTAACCGACGTGTCGAAGTGGTAACTAACGAGTTATTAATCATTCTTGATCCTTTTGAGAATTTGTGACAGTGTTGATTTATTGCAGCTGATTATTATGGATATTATACAAAGATTACTCCTTTTTTTATATATTTTAATGATGTTAAAATATACGTTCTTTTTTCATTGGGGTATGTTACCTAGCTAATGTCTTGGTGCTTGGGAGTGCTTCTGATTTTGGCTTTAATCCTATTTTGTTGCCTGAAAAAATTTTTATTTTTATGATAAAACTAAGTTTTACACAATACACTTACCAAGCAGTTACAGATCTTGAAAAGTTCCCACCTCAGCAGCCCAAAATTCAAATTTTGCGGTGGCGTTGCCATTGCTAATGTCAGTGATTGGGACCCACTCGCCTTTGGGATAGCAAGGTACAATCCAACAGAAACTCAATTCGTTTTCTTGCAAAAACACTTCCATCTCTGGGGAGGAGGGAGGGCTTTGATTATGTAACTGCTTGTTAAGTATACATGTATTGTGTAAAACTTAGTTTTATCATAAAAATGTCATTTTTACACAAGTAACTTACCAAGCAGTTAAATAGCTGATTCCACATTAAAAGGAGTTGGGAATCATGGACTAACTACTCCAAGACATTATAGAAAAGTAATGGCTTTGAAATAGATAATTGCTGGAATCGCATGAATGCTTTTGTACCTTACCTTAAAGAGAGCAGCTGCAGGTAATTACTGCCTCTGGTTGGATCTCTCTTAAATCATAGAAGACTTGGCAGTATTGGCCATGAGTATCTTCTACTTAGCGGGGACTTTGGTTTCATGGCAGTACACTGGTGAAACGACAAAGAAAAAGCAACATTGCCCTTGCCATGGGCGCAACAAAACCCAGAAACTCAATAAACTGACACCTACACTAGATTAAAAACCGCAATCCCATCCACTCAAATAGAAACTGAAGGGTACTCTAGGTACGTTGTACCCCCATGCTTCCCAAAAACTCAACACCTTAACCCAAGATGAGAAGATAGCAAAAGGGACAGACTAGTATGCCACTCCTCATGATACCATGCCAGCCACAGAGATCAGTCCTAAAGTATAACAAATTTTTTTAAATTGTTTCAACGTCCTTTAGATAATGCGAGGTGAAAACTGACTTTCACTTCCAGAAGGTCAAACTGTAGAACGAGGCCAAAGATATACTGTGATGGAATGCTAACGAAGTAGCTGCAGCTCAGACCTCATGTGCTTTGATTCTGAAAAAGTGAGTCTTCATAGCACTTGCGAATGCGCCTCGGTGATAAGGCTTCTTAAGAATTAGAGGGCATTCTTGGAGAGAGAGCGTGAAGGATTCTTAACCAAGACACCAGAGATCGTTTGATGGGTCCTCTAACCTTCTCGGTTTCTCCTCATGTAGTACCACAGAGCCCTTACTGGACACAGGGAGCCTCTCTTCTTCCTCCAGGCCGAGGATATCCATTAGATTGTTTATAATGATGAACGAGTCAAGGCACAGCTGCATTCTCATTCAGGATGAGAAAAGACAGAAAGAGAACACACTGCATCTCCTTCATTGAATCCCAATTCTCAATTGTCCATCGCCTTATGGAGGAGTAATGATAGTACTTTATATTTGACAACGTCTCCAAAGGTTGAGAGAGAGAGAGAGAGAGAGAGGAGAGAGAGAGAGAGAGAGAGAGAGAGAGAGAGATTGGTGGAAGAATAAATATTGGGAGGGTTAAATGGCGGTCGGAAGCATGTGTCTGTTGTGGTGCTCTGTAAATATATCAGTGGGAGTCTGTTACGAGAGTCGTAAGAAGTAAAGGCATTCGTGGAAGGCATAAAGTTGGTTTTGCAGCAGTCTTGTCCGTTGATGTGTTATTTGATTGATTTGGGGTTGTAAAGTTGCTGTGCGTGTCTGTCTGGTTGTGGTGAGGTTTTAAGAGTTGGTAGTGCTTTCAGTGTCTGTGAGTGGTGGTTGAGGCATTGTTGGTGTTGGCGGGTTGTTGTGCTGGGGTAAGTTGTGTGGTTGTCGTGTTCTTTCGGGCTGTTGGTGTTCGTCTGCAGTGATTTGTCGGGCTGTTGAGTTGTTGTGGGGTTGTGGGTCCTCAGTTGGGTGGTTTGTGTTTGGTTATTTCGGCGGTGGTTGTGTGTCGGCTAGCCTATAGCCTACCTATATCCCGCAGACAGCACCGCCTAGCCCAGAGTATCTGGAGTTTGGTAAGTACGTGTTGGTGTTTTTTTTTTTTTTTTTGTTCTGTATGTAGGTATGGGTCATTGTCCTGCTGGATTTTGCTGCTTAAGCTTGTAACTGTTGCCAAAGCTACTAAGAAAAAGTCTTTTGTGTTAGTTTCTGCAGCGAGATTACGAAGAGGTTCAAATGTAGATGTTGAGAGCCACTTTAGAACTACAGTAAGATCCTCGGGTTACGCTGGTCTCGACTTACGATGTTTCGTGGTTACGAACGCGCCCCATATATAAAAAATAATATTTTGCGTCGTTCCGTCTTACGCGGTTTAGCGTCGTAAAGCAACGTAAACAAACGCGAACTAGTTCCAGGCGCACGGCGGAAGAATACGCTTTGTGGGGGAGAGGACGGCGTCGCTTCGCTACGCTCAGTCCTCGCCCATACGCCATTTTGGTTGTTTACACTGCCTCTCTCTCCCTCGTGTTTGTATCGTTTTTGTAACTTTTTTGCTCTTTGTTATGGCTCCCCAACCAAGCGCAAGGCGGACTCTTCTGATGTAGTGCATCGAAGAAAAGAAAGGCCATCACCATGGAAATTAAAGTGGACATTATAAAGCGATCCGAGAAGGAGAAACGCCAACAAACATTGGCCGCTCGCTTGGCCTTAGCCGTTCGACCGTTGCTACCATTATCAAAGATAAAGAGCGCATGCGTTGAACATGTGAAAGGATCTGCTCCTATGAAAGCGACAGTGATAACTAAGCAGCGTAGTGGTCTAATAATTGAAAATGGAAAGGTTATTGGTGCTTTGTTGGAAGACCAAAATCAACGGCGTATCCAGTCAGCCTTATGGTGATTCAGGAGAAGGCGAAAAGATTGTTTGAAGCGTTGAAAAAAAGAAAAGGGGGAGGGAAGTGAAAGTGAAGAGTTGTTTTGGCGCTAGTAGGGGTTGGTTTATGCGATTTAAGGCTAGGGCCAATTACCATAACCTTAAATTGCAAGGTGCAAGCTGCTAGTGGGGATGAGAAAGCAGCGAGTGAATTTCCTAAAGCGTTGTCTGAGATAATTAAGGAGGGGGGTTATTCTGCTCAGCAAGTGTTTAAACGTAGACGAGACAGGTTTGTTTTGGAAGCGATGCCTAACCGCACTTACATCGCCAGGGGAGAAGTCAGCACCCGGTCATAAAGCCAGCAAGGAGAGGCTAACTTTACTTCTTGGGGGTAATGCTGCTGGCGACTTCAAACTGAAGCCCTTGTTGGTGTATCAGGCTGAAAATCCAAGGGCACTCAAGGGCATTTGGAAGGGTCAACTACCAGTAATTTGGAAGTCCAACAAGAAGGCATGGGTGACACTTGCAGTGTTTGAGGACTGGTTCGTAAACCATTTTGTTCCAAGTGTGGAGCGGTATTGCGCCTCCAAGGGTATCCCCTTTAAGGTGTTGCTAGTGCTGGACAATGCCCTGGACCACCCTGCCCAGCTGGGAGACTTCAACCCTAATGTCAAGGTGGTTTACCTTCCACCTAATACCACGGCCCTTTTACAGCCTATGGACCAAGGAGTGATTGCTTCGTTCAAGGCCTACTACCTACGAAGGACAATTGCTATGGCTTTACAGGCAACTGAAACAAGAAGGACTTGACTCTGAAGGACTTTTGGAAATCCTACAACATCCTTGATGCTGTAAAGAACATTGCTAATTCCTGGAGGAGGTTAAGCAAACAACATGAATGGTGTCTGGAAGAAAATTTGTCCTCAATTTGTGAATGATTTCCATGGGTTTGAGGACACAGTTCAGCTAGTTGTCAAGAACGTTGTTGCCCTGAGTAAGGAAATCATTTGGAGATGGAGGTTGATGATGTTACAGAGCTGCTGGAGTCTCATGGCGAGGAGTTATCTGCTGAGGACCTGATACAACTGGAGAAGCAGATAATAGAGGAAGAAGAAGAAGCACCCACCCCAGAGCCTAATGGCTTTCACAAGGCAGGACTTGATAAGAGGTTTTGCAGAGTTGCAGCAAGCGTTGTCAACTTTTGAGGCTCTAGGATCCCAACTTGGACAGGTTCCTAGGGTTTCCAGAGGCCGTCATGGATTTGAATGCAGTGTTACAAGGAGATCTTGGATGAAAAGAGGTCGCTCTCTGTTCAGACTAACCTGGAGCAGTATTTTAAGAAGGTAGAGAGCCTGCAGAAGATCCTGTACCCTCTACCTCAGCTGCCTCTGCTAATCCAGCACCTTCTGATGTTCTGCTAACCCAGACTCACCTGCCCCAGTATCTCCAGCACCTTCTGTAGGTTCTGCCTCACCTAAAGACTCACCTGCCCCCAACATCTCCACTAGTATGTTCTGCCTCACCTCAAGAATCCACCTGCCTCAGCATCTCCAGTACTAGTATGTTCTGCCTCACCTCAAGAATCATCTGCCTCAGCATCTCCAGCAACTTATGGAGGTTCTTTTTTCTCTTCACTAACCTCCCCCAGTCTCTCCAGCACCGCAGCTTCCTCTCCAGTGTGCAAGCCAATCAAACTAATAAAGGTAAGGAATTGTTCTCTCGTTGTTTATTGATAGGTATTTACATTAAATCATGTGGTATTTTTCAATGTTCCGACTTACGCTGAAATTCGTGTTACGATGCATCGTAAGAACGGATCAACGTCGTAACTCGAGGACCCCCTGTATGTCCAAATTTCATGCCACTATGCCTGGACTAGAGACCTTTGACGTGCCAAAGGAGTGAAATAGGTCACTTAAATCTTGGTTGTTTGAAAGGTCTAGTCCTCTGTGTCTGAAGACTGAACTTTGAATAGACCTATACCCTTTAACAGCAGTAGAAGTTAGTTTCCTGGTATTCCTTAAATAAAGGAAAGTCTGCCAACTGCATTATAGTCATCTCAGAAAAAGAGACGTGATTTTCTCTGCACCATCTTCTAAAAAAACGGACATTTTGACTGAAAGAGTTTGCTAGAAGAGATTCTACTGCTTCTAGCAATAGCATCTGCACCCTTCCTCAAAAATCCCTTCGCTCTGGGGAGGCTCCTGACAGTCTGAATCCTGTCAGGACCAGAGTAGAACAACCCCGCCCCTTGGATGATATCTGAGGAAGTGGGAGTAGTGACTCCGTCTTTGTGGCAGGAGTCTTGGGAAGGTCCACAAAAAGGTGAAGAAGGTTCATGAACCACTCTTTTCTGGGCCGAAGAGGAGCTACCAGAGTCATGGAGACGTTTGGGTGAGACAAGAACTTGTTTATCACCTCTCTGATCATGCCAAACGGGGGAAAGGCATCAACATCTAGGCCCGTCCAATCTAGGAGCATTGCATTTGTCTTCCAGGCTAAAGGGTCTGGAACGGGAGAGCAGAAGAGGGGATGATGACTGTTCCGTGACGTGGCGAAGAGATGTATTGAAGGTTTTCCCCATGGCTTCCATAGAGCTAGGCAAATGTTCTCTAAAGTCCACTCTGTTGGGAGTATTTGATTTAAGTGACTCAGTTCGTCCGCAAGGATGTTCATCTTTCCCTTGAATCGAAGACAGGGGAGGATCAGCTTTATCTGGTTCAAATTTGCCCAAAGAAGGTTCTTGGCCACTTTATAAAGTGAGAAGGAGTGGGTACCTCCTTGCTTCCGAACATACGACAGAGCTGTTGTGTTCTCGGAGTAAATCGCTACCATTTTTCCTGTGACCAGATGAGAAAAATTCTGAAGTCCCAGGAAAATTGCTAACAGTTCCTTGACACTGATGTGGAAGGATCATTGTTCTGACATCCATTTCCCTGATATTCATCTGTCTCCTAATAATGCTCCCCAACCTAGATCCAATGTGTCTGAGTACAATTCTAGGCTGGGGTTCAGAGGGGTTAGAAAGATCCTTTCCTGCAGCTTCTCCTTTGAAAAAAACCACCAACAATGAGGCCTTGTTTTATCTCTACTGAAATCGGAAAAATTAGTGTCTGGCCGTGTCTTCCAACACCAGTTTGACTTGAGGTACATAGTGCTGTATTAAAGAGGCCTCATGTGAAGTCTGCCTCAGTTCACAAATTGTTCTACTATGGCCAGCATTCCCAGCAAGCTCATCCACTGCAGAGTTGAAGAACTCTTTATGGCTAGGAACTGATGGACTGTTTGCAGATACAAATCTACTCTTTTCTGCAATAGAGAAACCTGAAAAGCTTGACAGTTCAGATTCATTCCCAAATAAAGAATCTATTGTAATGGAGTAAACCTGAGATTTTTGGATGTTTACTAAAATGCCCAATCATCGAGCTAGATGGGGTGTTCTTTCTAAGTCCTTCTTGATGTGACGTAGAACGGAGAAGCCAGTCGTTTAAGTGCAACGAGATGTTGATTCCTATCAGGTGCAGCCACCTGACTAGAGGAGAGAGTACTCAAGTGAAAACCTGAGGAACTGTAGATTGACCAAAGCCAGCGCCCAAAACTGGAAAACCTTGGCCCCCAAATACTACAATCATTACCAAGCAATTTGTTTCCATACGAAAAGAGGTCTTCGTAACAAAGGTATTTAAACCACTGACATCCAAGACAGACCTCCAGCTCCCCGATGACTTGGGGACTATAAAGAGTCTGTTGTAAAACCCCTCTGTCAAATGATCGAACACCTCCTCTATAGTCCTCTTATGAATTATCAATTCCTCTTCTTGAAAGAGGGCCAATCACTTCTCGGACCCTACTGAGTATGCCGCTAATGTGATCAGCAACTAGACAAAGGTGGTCTTTCTGAGAAGGGAATGATGTACCCCTCCTTTAAACTGGGACAACCCAAGTTGCTGTGTGCCCTAGACTCAATTCCTCCCAAAAGAGGCGAAGTCTTGCTCCAACCGAGGTGCAAAGGAAAGACGAATCACTTCCTTGATTTGATGGATGATTCCTCAATAGGGGTCGTAGGTTAGACCATGGGTCTCTGCTGGGGTCTAGACCTTGCTCCTCGAAAAGGATGTTGCTGTAAGAGGGAAAACAGAGGACGAAGATTCCTTTGGTCGTTTAGTCAACTGGGCGAGAAGATCAGTTGTAGACTTCCTCTGTATTGCCAAAAGAACGTCTTTCACTGTATCTTGAGGAAACAGATGTTGCTTATTCAAAGAAGCGGACAATTAGAGCTGATTTCTGGGTAGATGTAACCCCCTTAGTGACAAACAAACACCACAGCACCTGCTTTTTGAGCATCCCCATAGTAAACAAGGAAGCAGCTTCGGCAGAACCATGTCTGACTACCTTCTCTGTGCAAGACAGAATGTACCTACCAGTCCAAGGCAAAGTCTTCAGTGAGTGCAGGACAGTCTTCAATCTTCCTTGTCAACGCTCCCACGATCCAGGCAAGGAAGCCTAAAATCTCTAATATTTTAAACAGGTTCCTAACGAGATGGTCCAATTCCGGTGACGAGAAAATGCCGACCAATGAGAGGCATCCACCAAACCAGATCAGTCCCCCTAGTAGGAGGCAGAAAGTCCCAAAGAAGGAGCTTCCCCGGTGGGTGTGAAACAGTGTCTCTTCTTGATTAAACTGGATGGTGGAAACATAAAGAAGCCTTCCCAATCTCTCTCTTCGAGGTCAACCAGTCGTCCACTTCCAGAAGTACCTTCCTGGCAGAAGGAGAGAGGGCTAACTTGGGTAGGCCTTCACTGCCGCTCACTTTCTTCCTCATGAGAAAAGTAGAGGCCAGGGAAGTCGGAGGCTCAGGCTCCAAAAACCTCTGAAAAATTCGTTAGGAAGTAGCAAAGAGTAGGTGGAAGAAAGAGCAGAGTCTTGTTCGTCTCTTCCTCATCTGACAAAACTGAGGTAAGGTCGTCATCCTCCCTAGTGGCAGTCTTCTTTCTCTGAAGCATCCCCATAAGCTCTTCCATTTGGCAACATAGAGGGGCGAAAGTTGGATCCTCTACAGAGGAATGAAATTAGTCAAAAGAAGTAGGCGCCTGGCGTTCTAAATGAGGAACTGATGCTGAAAGCTTGTAAGCAGGCTTGATAGTGTGCTGGTGCTGCTGAAGAGCATTGAGGAGATGAATGGCACTCTCTGTGCTTAAATGAAGTACACCTTGGCGTCAAAACTGGGCACTCAAAAGAACCTACTGATTCAGGGCTGTCCCATGGGGAATGACAGTCACAGGCTGCTGGCACATCTATAGGCTGATCCCAAAACTGCACGAAGGTTTTCGGGTTAAACACCACCTCTCTAGACTTCTTTGACAGGATGGCGGCGAAAGGTTGGCAGACAAATGCCTCTTAGGGGTCATGCGGTAACACTACTAATTCGAAGTGCCTCTTGTCTGGCAAAGAAACATCCGTGTCTGAAGACACTCGCACAGCACTGTCCGAGCCACCTTTTCTATGGCACTCTGTCGACACCTGGGAGTGCGCAACAGGTTCGACAGAGGAAGCAACTGCCCATGGGCAAGCCCCACCAGCTTTCCTTGGACATCCAGTATGCCATCTTCCCTGATCAGATGAGAAGGATAGGGACCTTCATCTAGGAGAACTGGCAGGTCGGACAGCCACCCCCTCAGACAACTGACTAACACTTTTAACTGCACTCTCACTTGGTACTTTATCCACAAAAGAATGAAAAGAAGCACCTAATTCTATTGAAAAATTAGCTAAACACTCAAAATTTCTGTCAAAACAAGACTCAAGACTGGCAATGGTATACGTATTGCGGCGGGATAACAAGCTTTAAAGCAAGCGGCCAAATCCCCCGCGCATAAACTTAATCTATCTGGCTACCAAACCCACCCTCAGTCACACTTTCCTCTTTACACTACAGAATACAAGCAGGACAATTGACCTATATCTACACACAGAAAAAAAAAACACATGTACTCACCCAACTCCAGATACTCCAGGTTATGCTGTGCTGTCCGCTGGCCGAGGTCACTGAGACACCACCAACTACAAGACAAAAACCAAGAACCACAACCCACAACCCAACAAAACAACAACCAAGGACCACAACTCAACAAAACAACACCCATGGACCACAACCCCACAACTCAACAAAACAACACCCACGGACCACAACCCCACAACTCAACAACACAACAACAAACAAGGAACACAACCACACCTCAACAACACAGCAAACAACAAGGAACTCAACCACAACTCAACAACTCGGCAAACAACAAGGAACTCAACCACAACAAAAGACCACTGCACAAACAATTACCAACACAAAAAAACACAAAAAAGGCCACACACACACACCCACTAACAACAACAAGAAATCACAACAGCTCACCAACAACCACCCTCAACCATAACAACTCACATACAATCCAACAGGAACTCAAATATAACTCAATAAAAACCTCATAGCAACAACAAATCTAACAATACAGGCACAACAACTCTTAAGCAACAATATCAAACTAAACCAAACAAACAACAAATCAATAACACAACTCAACTGACTTTCAATTCCTTCAAGACTGCTGCTGAGACTACTATCACCAGCTCTCACCAAAGACCGACTAAAGACTCAAAACACAGAACTCTAACAATCAACTCCAACAGCACCAGCAGACAACCCAGAACTTACCAACAGCCAATTCAGTCGTTAACCATCCAACCACCAATTACACCCTCTCTCTCTCTCTCTCTCTCTTTCTCTCTCTCTCTCTCTCTCATCTCTCTCTCTCTCTCTCTCTCTCTCTCACACACACACACACACACACACACACAGACGTCAAATGGAACTCTATAACTCCTCCATAGTATTAGGATGCATGGACCTGGTAAAGGAGATCGTGACAAAGATGAAGGAGGCTAAGACTTGGTGATACAGGAGGAGCAGGAGTGGAAGGGAATGGGCTATCCTCTACCTCTACAGGTAAAGGAATAGCTTCAAGACTATCTCTACTTTTTTCTATCCTTATCTAACTTGTCTACATGAGACCTATACATATTCCACTGTGAATCATCCCACCCTTTACACTCTGAGCACGTTAACTCCTTAGAGCAACCTTGCCCTCTACATTTGATACAACTAGCATGAGTATCATAAACTACCTTAAACAACCTGGTCCCGCATCCATCAGAACAGTACCGAATTCCAGAAGAACTGGAATCAGACATAATGATGGCAAAAATAATAACACTTAGCTAATATGCTAAAAGCAAAACCTAAGAGTAAACAACACTTCTCAAGAAGAAGTACTTCACCAAAACCCTGGAAAATATCCGATCGATGAAGAAATGGCTGCATACAACTACTGATGTTGGTCAGGAGCCGGCAGAAAACGAATTGAGAGGTTCTGCTGGATTGTACCTGGCTATCCCAAAAGTGGGTGGGTCCCAATCACCAACACTAACGATGGCAGCACCACCACAAAATTTGAATTTTGGAAGCTTTCAACTACGTAACTGCTTGGCAACTTACTTGTGTAAAACAGCAATGTTATAAATCTTTGCTTCATGTCTGGCACTTATTGATACCATAAATAAAGTGAAGAAGTATTAAATCAGTTCCCGTAAACACAAAGGGATTAAAACAAGTGGAAATACTCCAACTTAACAACAACAAAAGGAGTGACTCTATCCCATTTTTGTCTTTTAATGAGTGTTTTTATTTTATAATACATCAGAGCAGATAATCGATGCTTTGTTTTAGTTTTCAAAAAATTTTTGAATTTACTTTTTTGCCTTTTGCTTCATATTTTCATAATCCTATTATAAAAATGAAAATAATACTTATAAATGGTACATACCTTTATCAGCTCTGTCAATACCAAACACTCCAAGTGCCTGGCAAATCCATCTGCTACTACTCGCTGCTTCCCTCCAAGTTCCCGCTCTCTCATGATGACCTGGATTCCCATCTGTGAGAGATTCTCGGAGTGATTCCCCTTCGCCTCTTTCATCAGGTCACGAGCTTTTTCTGTTAGTCTTTGAGCCCTAAGCTCCTTGCTTGTATTCTTTTTGGATGAAGCTGGTGAAGCAGGCTGTAAGGATATATACAAAAGAAAGAGAAAGAAGAAAGAGATCCTTTGAATCAGTCTGTGTTGGCAAAGGATATAAAGCAATGTTAACATATGGAGAAAATGCTTGCTGCCTGATTTTTTTTCATTTCCCCAAATAAAAAGCTGTTTTATAGATGTTCCTAGTTCAGTATGAGATGCCTCAAGCTCTTAAAACTAATCTGTAGCCAAGTCCTTTTCTGTCCAAGACTTGAAACCCTTGCTATGTGAGTCGTCCAGTGAAGCCTTTATAATTGCAGTGCTAGTTCTGCAAAGTATTAAGTTCTTCAGAGTATTAAAAATGTCACAAAAGACCTGACATTTGATAATGAAATATTAATCCAAGACGTACAATAAAAAGTTATGGCTGCAAGATAATGACATTTGGCAATTTCAAGTCAATGAAATCATTAAACCTTCCACTTTGTATAATAGATGGTTCTCTTGCACATGTTTTCTTGCATTCCTTCTAAATGGGTGATAGGTTCTCCAAGAGGTCTATTTTTCATAATGAACACACATGTGCGTGCATGTGTTTGCATAGTAAGAATAATTTTAAATTTATTTTATGATAAATACATACCTCATGCGTGACATATTGAGATAGGTTGGGAAGATATTTGTTTATGAAATAAAAATCACACATTCATGCAACAAACAAACCACTGTTTTACTTGTGCAGAATTACTGTTTAGTTAGGACTGAAAAAAAGAACTCTTAAAATGTGTATAGAATTCTCTTGGGCTGATCACCTGGGGTATATGCAATAAATTGCTGACACATTCAGGACACAGAAAATTATTCCTAGCTACTACTTACCATGAACAAGTACCTATCATCAGCAAACTACTTGCATGAAAAATGCCTAAGAAACGAGAGAATGTGGCAATAAAGCTGCTGATGTTTGGACTTAATCCTACAGAAAATAAGACCAGGAAATGATATCCCTAGGGTGAAACATATAAAAAATTGATTGACAGAACTTGCACGCAGCTTTAATCACTACATGTTTCTCTCAAAAACTGCAAATGAAAATCTTATTGAAGAAAATATCTTAGCAATTATGAATCCCAAATATGAAATGAAAATGTATCCCTTCTTTGACAAAATGATGCAGTGTTTGTGTCAATACTTTTATGTAGTGCAACAAGCAAAATTATATTTCATTACGTGCTGTTGATGATGTTCCATAACCTCTTAACTAGTAATGCAAATGGGTAAAAGTTCAGTAAGACTTCATAAATAATCTACAGATGGAGCACAAGCACTATAGGGATTCTGACCCTTATTCATGAATTTTTCTCTTTGCTTGTTGGAGAATCCCTTGCTTGTGTTCTAACTGAACTTATCACATTTATTTTGCCCAGACTTTATTTTTTGTTAATTTGTATTACGTGCTTTCCTCCTTGTTTTTAGTTTACCATTTTGTTTTTCTACCTAACATTTTCACAGAACGTGACAGTATCTGTTTTCTCAAGTTTGATAAAACTCCAATGAGGAAATCTTTTCAGAATACACTGGCCATGTTGGAGGTTTGCTGCTGCATAAAATATAGCAAAGTTGTCCTTTTCCTCACTATTTTCAACAAGCAACTGTTTAGTAATGTCATTAATGCTTGAACAAAACAGTGTGCCACCACCAATTCATTTCCAGCTCAATATTTTAGTACTAATTATCTATCTATCTAATGGTTTTATGAAATAAGAAGGCTCACCTTTTTTACAGAAAATATAAAATATAATTTTAATATGATAATTAAATAATTGGCATGTAGTAGGTCTGATGCAGTGTGAAATATAGCAATGTCATCTACTTGTAAACAATTTTCCATTTTGCTTCGTGACCAGCTTACATTATTCTTGACTGCTTTGAAAGCAACACCAGGGGTGCAAAAATGTTGCCTGTTAGTGTAAGATAGGCATATGTGCGAATCACTGAGAAGGTTGGCATCATTGCTCCTGTAAGTGTAATTCTTTTTGCCACCTTGCAATTTTTTCCACTTCGAATGCTGTAAATCTAAAAAAAAAGCCTCCTATCGCCCTTCACTTTGCAAAATGAAATTGATAAGACAATCCTATGTACATATTCAAGATGAACAAAGTTGATGTAGTAGCAACGGGCTTCCTCTTGCTGATGGAGTAAATGGCATAAGCACCCTGAGCTAACTGGTCATAGAACAAGTAATCTGCACAAGTATAATAGGACGTTTGTTCATTATATGAACGCAACATGAACCGATATGCATTATATACAGAGGTGTTTTCATATATAATGTAAATTATGGGCTAAAATAAAGAAATTGTTAATACATGCCACACCTTTAGTCACTCCAGAACATTAATGGAGTTTGTACAAATTTGAATTATCTATGTATAAAGCCTTATGTACAGCTAAAAGACTTTATATAACAACTGTTATTCGCAATATTAAAGATAAAACTACCAGGCTATGTAATGCTCAATTAGAATTGACAATATGGAAAGCAATGCCTTATTTGGTATACCTACATTTTAGTAAGCTTCTGTGGCAGAATGAAATACATGATGATTAGAAAAAAAACTGAAACTATTTCACATTTACTATCATTATTTATCATTATTACTATTACTCAATGAAACAATCAAGTCCCATTTCTAAATTCTCATGGACCGCACCCTAAGGATTTATATTCTTCAATTGAAAGCAAAAAATCGGACACAGTAAGGCAGTCCCTGGTTATCGGCAGGGGTTTCCATTCCAGGGCTGTACCAATAAGTGAAAACTGCCGTTAATTGCAACTCCGCAATTTACGGTGCCATAATGGCACTGATAACCAGTTTATCGCCGCCATAAAGCACCCCTTATGGCTCCATCCGTTATGTATGTTATGGCGCCATAACTCTACTACTATGGCGCTGATAACCAGAACTCGCCCTGTTATGGCACCACAAATCACCTACTTTATGGTGATAGACAAGCCCCATAAAACCGGATCGCCGATAACTAGGGACTGCCTGTAAAGTAAAAAAAAAAAAAAAAAAAGCTGAGCAACTGTGTAAGAGTGAGTTCACACTGTAGTAAAACATGCCATAAACAAAAGTCAGTAACTTATCATATAAACATCACAAACAGACTAAATACAAATCAATAGCTTACTGATGACTAACAAGCACTTCAAATGGTTATCTACCGTTTGCCAATAATTTGTTTTCCAGTTACAGTCACTGAAATTTTTATACTTCTTTGTGATATGGATGCAATAAGTTTCCAATAAGGGTTGATAGCATGTTTTACTGTAATCTGGATGCACCTGAGATGAATAA